>NW_006711185.1:23504-125035 GCF_000167675.1 Trichoderma reesei QM6a
CATCAGTGGACCCTAATTGATTAATAATAAATGTATATAGCTAATAATAATAGCATTACTTTATAAAAGGTATTACTTAAGTTAATTATAAAGCTTTATATAAAGAAAAAATAAAGAAATCTATATTAATAGTTAAGATTATTAAATAGTAAAAGTATAATAAATTTATAAAAAAATAACTAATTCTTATAGTATTTATAACTCTTAAAGTTAAGTAATAACTTAATAAAGGCATAAAGGTTTTTAAAAATTAAAATAATATTAAGAAAAAGTATAATTATAAAATTAAATAGTTCCTTATAATAAAAAAATAATATAATAATTTAATTAAAAAATAAACTTAAAGACTAGTTATATTATTAAAGGATACTATAATCTTTTATAATAAATAGATATATAATTTAAAGCATTTTATTAATAGTAATCTTATAGTAAAGGCATGCTTAATTATTTAAGGAGATTAGCTTTAAAAGATAGACTATTTAATAAAAGAACTTTATATTATAATAGCTTATTTTATATTAATTAAAGTATTTTATTTAATTATAGTAATTAATAATTTTAAGTAGTAGTAATTTAATATTATTACTATATTTCTTAATATTAATATTAAAAAGGAAGTTTATATATATTAATTATAAGGCTTTAATAATAAATTTAAAAAAGTCTATTATTTAAAAAAAGCTTTTTATAATTATTTAAAAGCTTTTTTATAATAGTTTAAAAAAGCTATATAGCTACTAGCTATAATTAAATTTAAATCTTTAAAATTTAAACTTTATATTTTTAAATATAAAAATAGTATTATTTTAATTTTATATATAAATAATATAATAATTATAGCCTTAAAAATATTAACTATTTATAATATAGTAATATAGCTAAAAGGTTTATTTAAAATTAAAAAGCTAAAAGATATAGCTATTTTTTTAAAACTAGAAGTTTATAAAAATTAAAAAAATAAAATAATTATACTTAGCTAAAGCACTTATATTAAGAAAGTTATTATTAAGTTTATTTTAATACTTTAAAATCTAGCTAAAACCTTATAGCTACTTAAAAAAATAATTCCTTATAATTAAAAATAATAAAAAGTTATTATATTAGTAAAAAAATAGCTAAAATAAATAAAAAGCTTAAACTTTATTTTAATAAGTATAAGGCTTAATATTATATATATTACTTAAAAGCTTTATAAAGCTAATACTAATTTAATAAAATACTATAAGGAAATCTTAAAGCACTTATTTTAATACCTTTAAGGCATAACTAACTTAGATATTTAACTTAATAATAAATATAATATTAAAAACCTTAATTTAAAGGTTTATATTAATATAGTATTTATTAATAACCTAGCTAAGAGATTTAATATAATAGGCTATATTATATTAATTAAAAATAAATTAATTTATTAAAAAAGTAAAAAATAAACTATTATTACTATAAGCTTAATTAAAGCTAAATTTATAAACCTTACTTTAGCTAAAATATTAGCTATTTAAATTAAAAAGATCTTTAATAATCTAAGTATTAAAAACTAAAAGCCTATAATTTTATATACTAATTCTTAAAATACTAAAATTACTATTCTTAACTAATATAATATAATATAAATAAAGTATATAAATATTTATTTTAAATAAATTATTAATAAAGTAAAATAAAAAGACTTTAAAATATAGTAAATTAAAATATAAAAAATAACTATAAATAGTTTAATAAAGCTACTTATAAGAATTAAGTATATTAAATTTATAAAGCTTTTAAAAATAGTTAATACTATTTAATAATAAAGATCTATTTTAAAATAGTATATTTATTTAAATATTAGGGGTAATTATAATAAGTATACTAACTTTATTATCTTAGCTATACCTTATTTCCTATTTCCTTTTCTTATATTAATAAGGATTTAAACTATAATAAGTTTATATTTAAAATAGTTTAAAAATGCTAAATTTATAATAAAAAGAGGTATAAGCCTTTTTATCTTTTTTAAATTATAAATATTTTAAAATAAGCAGCTACTTTAACTAGGTCTATTTTAAAAAGACCTTTATTATAAAAGGCATTTTATTTATTAATTAAAATAAATTTATCTCTTATACTTTTAATACTTTAAAATATAAGTATTTTTTTAAACTTTAACTATTATATTAATAATATTAATATATTTTTTATAAAAAGGGCATTTTATTTAATAAATAAAAAGCTGCTTAAAAGTTAAATAGTAAGCTTTTATTATTATATTAGCTATAATTATAACTTTATTTTTATTTTAGTAATTTATTTCTATTTTAATTAAAAAAGCCTTATACTTTAATAAGTAAAAGTAACTTTTAGACTTTAATAACTAAAAAACCTTAATTTAATTTACTTACTTTTATTAGCGCTATTTCTCCTTAATTAAAGAAATAATAACTATTTCTTAAATTTATTTTATATTTTTTATATATAGTAAAATAGCTTATATTTTATAATTAGTAAAATACTATTAATTTCCTAAGATATTATAATAGTATTATAGTATATTAGTTTTAAAGGGGATATATTAAGTAGTCCTTACTTTAATAACTTAGGACTACTTTATAATACTATAGGCCTTAGGCCTATAATGCATTTATAGCTATTTATTTATTTTCCTTCTTTTTCTCTTTAGCTAGTCTTTTATAGAAAAAGAGAGTTTACAGTTGCCCTTTGTTAGCTACTACTACAGTATTGAGTATTAATTGGCAAATCTTTCAGGGTCTCTTCTTACTATTGTGTATTACTGCTCATGTTAAAGGAAGGGAGGGTTTCTTGTTCTCCGATACTATTGTTAACCTTCTCGAGCCCTATTATTCACATTACGCGTGAGCAGATATAGAAGTATAGACTTAACTCTTCACTTCTCAGGAGGGGGGTGCTTGCCGATGGGTTCTTGAGAGCCTCCCATTTGTGACAACGACAGGATTTCGACTTCGGGATATATTCGTGTTTGTCCATCATGGTGTAACACAAATCTCCAGTTCTGTAAGATATCCAACCGCTCCGGTAGCATGACACCTTCTGAGACATGCAGGATGTGAAAAGCCCTGTCTGTCTGTCCACGTCGACTTACAACGGTGTGCATCATCACGAGCCTCCTTCTGCTCTCACTATCTCGAGGTCCAGAGGGCCACTAGAAAGCAGGTTGCACTTAGGCCCTGGCAAACACAGGTTCGCTGTTTCATGCTGGAATGTGCCAAAATAGATCCGCCAAGCAAAAGAAGACAAATCAGCAAATAGACTGACAAAGGCCAACTCTCTCCTCTTGTGTGCTCGCTCTGCGTCACCTCGTCCAACACTGATGGCGTGTCCGCGCTGGCACCACGCACAAGCTCGCCTTACCTGCCTCTTCCGCCGCTGGACAATGCTGAACACCGTCAAGCAGCGCCCTGAGAGCGTGTAACATGCGACGCGGGATTGCCTCCTTGTCTCTGCCCAACCGGACATGATGCCCGTGTTATGAGTTTAAAAGACACTGCAAAATCCGGGGCTGCAGCGAGGCGAGTTGCAGGAGATGCTCACAGTTGCCGGCTTCTTTGACATTCCATCGGTTCGATCCTCGATTCCCCGGCTCTCGCGTGATAGTAACGGCTGTATAGATTGCAGATCCCTGGACCAATGGCTGGAAAATGTCTGCTGTGAATGCAGATTGGCGCCATGGTCTCCTGCGGGCGAGAGGGGCGTCCTGACCTGTACGGTCTTGGGATTCGCCTCGGATTCTACCTGCAGTGGTTCGGCGAGATCCTAGTCGAGTTCTTTGACCAAGCCGACGTCTCCGACATACGCCTACTGGGCTTCCTCCTATCCGGCGCCATTGTCCTGGCTCTGCTCGTCCAGGTCGCGGATCAACGCGCCCAAGGGGCTGACATATACATCATGCTCCAGCTGGCGGCGGGCTCATACATCTTCCTCGTGCCCATGTACATCTGGAAAGCGCTCACATGCTGCGACCGCAGATGGGATCCGCTCGGGCAGACGAGAGAAGCCAAAATGGCGGTATTCAACGTCTCGACCATGTTGCTTCTGGTCATCATCTCGGCTCTCCACCTCTGGTTCTTTGGCACATATATGCCGACCAAGGGACGCCAATGCGGGTACTACGGCTTCTTCTTTGCAAAGGTCAAGCTCGACAACACGGCATACGTGGTGATCAACATCATCGTGTACGTGGTTGTGATTCTCGTCTGCTTCAGCATTGCTGTTTCGTGGACGGGGCTGTGGGATGGGCAGTGCGGGCCACAGAGACACAGACGTCGAAGGCGGCATCGTCAGAGAGAGTCAGTCAGCCTCCCCCTGATACTGCACATACCGTGACGTGTACTGCGCAGCTGCATCTGACACAGTGGCAGAAGACCAGAACAAAGACCCGAGGAAGTTGAACAAGCGCGCAACGCAAGGCGAGAGCGAGCAAGACAGCAGCGGGCAGAGGTGCTACGCACCATGCGCGGCATATCCAACCTGCTTGTGTACGGGCTTCACATCACCGCCATTGAGCTGACGGTACGATGGAACCAGTTTGACAACATTGACGGCGTGGACACGAGCGCTCAGACGGTTCCGCTGCTTGTGAGTGCCGGCATCCTGACTCGCTTCCTTTTGCTGCACTATGAGGGCAAAAACGACGATGGATCGACTGCTGGAGGTCGTCGACCTGTCAACCCTGAAGACGGATCAGATCAACAGGCTGAAGCCGGGGATGAGGATCAAGCAGTAGACCCCAACGCCGAGATGGCAGACCTAGACGACTTCGTCGCGGGCATCGACCTGGACAACGTGAGCGAGTTCTTTGAGCATGGCTCTCCGAATTACTGGCTTGCGAGGACGGCGATCCAGAGGCGCGAGGCGGCGGAACGGGCGGCGGCGAGGGAGCGACTGAGGGCGAGAGGAGTGATTCCGCGTCCGGTGCGGGCGCATTCTAGAGGCACGACGATTGTAATAAACTGAAGAGGTGTGAGTGAGTTGAGATATGAAGTGCAGATTGGGGGGGGAAAGACCGAGAGAAGGAAAGGAATGAATGCCTCTGGTTGGGACATACGGGAGGCCACGTGATTACAACTCAATGCAAATCGATACCTAGTAGGTACTTATGCATCAATGAATGCGATTGACAACTGAGAGGCATCTACCTTACCTACCTTATCTTTCTCATCCATCCAGACCGTCATCTTCATCACATGTGATTTTGAAGAGAAAAGAGCCTGTGACATCACGCACTCGTTCGATCCAGGCCATCAGGGTCGGGTCCAGCTCAGGCACAGCAACCAGCCGCCCGCGTCTGATTCGACAGACCCCCAGCCTGCAGCCCCGCAACCGCGCAGCTCACAAGTAAACAAAATCAGCCAAAAAGCACCCCTGCTTGCCATTGGATCTGCCATCGTCATCACCAACATCACCAACCACCACCAGAGCTCTTCCCTCCACAAGGCACTTTACCGACCCATATACCAGACAAGCCCCGAGACTTGAGACTCGAGACTCAAGAACACGTCTCCAGCCATGGAGCCGGAAAAGAAGAAATCCTCCTCAAAGACGTCGTCGAGCAAAGACAAGCGGCCAAAGGACAAGGACAAGGACGAGTCCAAGACGCACAAGCTCTCGCTCAAGGGCAGCTCAAGGCTGGTCGCCGAATTTGTATGTTGGCCTCTCCACGTCTCCCCTCCACTGGCGCAGTTGAATATCGGCTCTAACTCTTCGCCTTCCTAGTTCCAATACTCGATACACACAATCCTGTACGAAGCCTCGCGACCCACGACGCATCGAACGAAACAGCTGACCGTGCTCCTCCCTTGACAGATTCCAGCGCGGCGTCTACCCAGCCGAAGACTTTACAGCGTACGATTCACCCTTTTCCGGTCGATTTGGAAAGAACATGTCAGCTAATGCGCATCCCACAGCGTCAAGAAATATGGCCTCAACATGCTCGGTACAACCGCCCTCTCCTCTCTCCGCCCCAACAACCAAACCACAAAGCTGACCGTACCGCGTGAATGTAGTCTCCGCCGACGACCAAGTCAAAGCCTACATCAAGAAAATCATGAGCCAGCTCGACAAGTGGATGGTCGGCGGCAAAATCTCCAAGCTCGTCATCGTCATCACCGACAAGGACACGGGAGAGCACGTCGAGCGCTGGCAATTCGATGTACGTCGCGATCCCTCTTCTCTCGAGAGCACCCCATAACAACGCCCAAACCCATCAATACCTCGTTCGAGTCTTGACTAATACGCTCAAACACGCAAAGGTTCAAATTTCAGCACCTCCTCCCAAATCCAAATCCAAGGCTCCCTCCGACATCGACCCCTCCAATCCTCCTCCCTCCTCCGAACAGCAACAGCAACAGCAACAAGAAAACTCCTCTTCCGCATCCGCCGCAACCCCCCTCTTCGCCGAAAAAGACAAGCCCGAAGCCGAGATCCAGGCCGAAATCGCCGCCATCTTCCGCCAAATCACCGCCTCCGTCACCTTCCTCCCCCAGCTCACCGGTGACTGCACCTTCAACGTGCTCGTCTACGCAGACGCAGACAGCGACGTCCCCGTCGAGTGGGGGGACTCGGACGCAAAGGAGATTCAGAACGGCGAAAGGGTCCAGCTGAGAGGGTTCAGCACCGCGAATCATCGCGTCGACACTATCGTCAGCTACAGGTTGGGCGATTGAAACGAGACAAGAAGGCTTTTTGTATAAGGTACTTTTATGGGACTGGGAAAGGGATGCATGGTTCGAGATTGCTTGGCTTTGGAACGGCGTTGAACGGGGATTTATCGGTGCATCATACAGCCTTTTTCAGGACGCCCCCCCAAGTATGGGCCAAATATACGGATGCATAAACTCTCATAGGTATCCATGTCTCTGTGGTAGGTATTCCATCTATAAAGAATCGCAAGGGTAATACATCATGTCCCTTGATCATGCAACAGCCACGCTCGTCCACAAACAATCTTCCAGCACCGCCTTGGTAAAGGCAGCGCATCATCAAACGCCGTCTCCCGAATGCATCGTCACCACTCCCGTAAATGCAACAAAAACGTATTCACTCGCTCCTCAGACCCTCTTGAAAAAATACACATACGCAAACTTGCGCATTTCTTCAACATCATGCGCCTCCACCACCTTTTCGTCGTTGAAGAGCACCCAGGTAGGCGTCTCCTTGCCCTCCAGAGTCTTTCGAATGAAGGCGACGTAGTGACTGGTTGAATCCCAAATGTTAGTGATGGAAACCGAAGGAATAGCCAGAGAGACTCACCCCGCATGGATACTCGTGCCCTTGTGGCACACAATGGACTGCAGCTGGAACCGCGCCGGCAGCGTTGCGCTTCCAGCAGGCTCTTTCTGAGGCGCCTCGCCACTCTGGCCGGCAGCGTCGTCCTCCATGATGCCCTGGTCGTCGGGGTGACTAAACAGCCACTCGACAGCTCGTTCAACGTCGCCACCCGTCTCCTTCAGCGCCTTCTTGGCCTGAGGGGCCAGGAATCCCATGGCGCCAAGCATCTCAATCTTTTCGGGATCAGTCGTGTCTGCCCCTGATCCGGACCCCAGATCAAGCGGTGCGTCAATGTCGGCATCGTCGAGGTGCGCGAACAGCCATTCCATGGCCGCGTTGGCATCCGAATTGCCCGTCGCGTGCAGGGCCTTCTCGGCACGGTTGCGTGGGAAGCCCATGGCCTCGAGCTGCGCAATTGCGGTCGCGTCCGCCACAAACGCAGGCGCTTTGTTTTCAGGTTCGTCGGGCAAGAGCTCCTCCGATGGCTGAAGTCCCTTGGACAGGTAGTCGTCCAGCAAGAACGGCTCGTCCGGGACAATAACCGGGACGTCGATCTTGATGGGAACCCAGTTGACAACGGCCATCTTCCGCGCATTGACGGCCAGCACGTTGGGGAATGTCTTGAACAGCGACTGCTTGGTGAAGCCTGCTTTGCTGCCGCACGCTGAGCAAGTCAGCTCGACCTTTTCGGCGGCGGTGAAGTTGTCCAAGCATTCCTTCAGAGTGACCGGCTTGTAGGTGTTGGCTACCTGGCCGCTTTCCTCCGGTTGATCGAGCTTCTCCAGCGGCACGTCGATGAAGATATTGTCCTGTTCGTTGGAGCTGTACCTAACCTTGTGGCATCCAAGACACTGCAGCCGCTGCTCCAGAACAAATCGAAAGTCGGCCGTAGGGTCCTTCTGCTCTCCGTTGTGCGGTGACCGGCTGATGAGCTTGAAGAGATGCTGGAACAGTTCGAATGCATCCTGCTGACGCATGGTAGAGAATTCTTCGTGTCCTCTGCCTATCAGATGCTTGAGCATGGCGGGCGCAAGCCCCCTCTGGTAGGTTACTTCAGATCCGGGCGCCTCGTTGTCGGGCACTGAGTATCGACCAGAGAGCAACCCGTGAGCCATCTTCCTCAGCTGAGTCTCCAGGTCGGCTGCAGGTTCCTGAACGATGGGCAGGTCATTGCTGTTGCTATAGTAGCGCTCCCGGAACGACGGCAAGTCAAAGAGACACTGGATAATGCTGGCCAGGTAGCAGCTGTTGCCCAGATTCTTGAGGCCAGTGAGGCCGGGGCCAAACAGAGGCTTCAGCTCGTGGCCGTCCTCCGTAGTCATGCTAAAGTCCCATTTGAGATTTTGCTCAATCTGCATCTCGGTCAAGCTCTTCTCCGTCTTTTGTCGCTCGGCCAGGAGAATGCCCCAGTGAGCCAGATGCTGTCCAAGCAGCTCGTCTATGCGCTCCTCGTCGCACCTGTAGCAGTAGATGTCGGCGGTACCCTCAGGGGTGATGGATCCGAGCTTGACAGCCACGCCGTGGCCCGATTCGTTGGCATGGCCCAAGGCGTGCGAATTGCCGTCGACGCCACCCATCTGCTTCCGGCCACAACCCAGGTTTCCGCATTCCAGGCAAAGCCAAAGGTTCTCTCGCAGATCGCAACCCGAGCAGTGGCCAAGCTCGCCCTGCTCGATCTTGCGGGGTGGGTGCTGCTGCAGGGTCAGGATGTGCTCACATGTCGTGAGCTCCTGCTCCCACGCCTTCACCTCTTCCTTTCGCGAGAAGGTGTGCGCCTTGAGAATGCCATCGACTACGGGGGCCAACTTGGCGTTTGTCAGGTCCAGCTCCTTTTGGCACTCGATGCACTTGGCGGTCAGGGCAGTGTCGTATCGATCTTCTTCGGTCTCGGCGGCGATGGCGAGCTTCGTCATCTTGGCAGGTGGTTCATCGCGGTGAACCGTCTTTCGAGTGCGGCGAATGTTGAGGGCAAGCGGGTGACTCCAGACTGCATTGTGAAGCGGCGAGTGCTCCCTATCTCCGGTACAGCCACCGTTGAAGCACTGGAGGCAGACATCGAGGCCGCCGGGGCTGTCCTACACAGCAGAAACACAAGGGAGATGAGCCGTCGTCCAGCTAACAGCCTGAGGGGAGGAGAGAAACGTTGCAGGCCGTTGGAGGACATACAATCGAGTCGAAGCATTGCGTGCAGTCTTCCTTGTACACCGACTGGGCGGGAGTCGGCGGCTTGAGCTCTGCGGTGACAACAGAACAGGTCAGCTTCCGTGACTTGACGATGGCTGCGAAAGAGCTGCGAAGCTACGAGGTGGCGGGGTAACAATTTTGACGTACCGACAGAGTCGAGATGCGGGCACGACATGTCTTTTGGTGATGCAGGGGAGGTTCAGGGGGACAGCAGACGGACTGCAGACGGGCAAGATGGCGATGCAGCAGCTACCGGAAGCTGGTTGGAGTTTGAGAGAAGAAGCAAAAGTGAAGTTCCGTGAGCACATGCACTTTGGAGGCTGATGTTGATTTCGTTACGTAGTGGGCGCTGCAGTTGCCGGGCCAAGCGCTGAGCGACCGTTATCGATTGCGGTTAGTGGGTGCAGCAGCCTGGAGCTCAGCACTGGCGGCTTTCCAGTTCCAGTTTCAGGCACTTCTAGGCTGCCCCTCGGTGACGGCATCAGACCTGGGAGCTTGGAGGGGCAGCAGAAAATTCGAGACCTGTTGATTAGGTGCCTCTAGACTGCCACTGCGTCATGAGTCCGCCACCAAACTAAGGCCATAGTACTCGTATAGGGTAGGTGGAGGGGAATCAAGCTGCCATCTATAACCAGAATAGGCTCGTCTATCAGTTCGATCGAAACAGACTCGAAGATGGATATTCATTCTCGCATTCTCGAATATTCGGCTACAGCTTGTTTTGAGAGACTTGACTTGTTCCATGCTATTTGCCTTGAAGCGATGATATCAATCGTGATTGCCACATTGCGGGGTTGCGGATTTGAGTAACGAGTCCTGTTGCGAGGGATGTGTGCCAGCATCGAGACAATCGCAACAATGGTGGCCCTGTCTATCACACAGTGTATCAGACAGTCATACCCTTTGGCCAATCCCCAATTGTCTTCATCCTCGGGATTGGCGGAAATCCAGCAATCGATGCCTGAGACAAACTTTTTGCTTGCTGCAAGATCCCGTGTTAATAGAGGGCAACAAGCTACTCCGGATCGAGGCAAACGCGTCAGCAGCAGGATATGGCAGACCAACGCCTGGCAGCAGCTCGGAGGACGTGTCAAAATCCGAACCGGACACTCAGAATGCGCGTCGCCCGTCGCCAGGCCACGTGACTTTATCCCCGTTCACGTGCATCTTATCAGATTGATTTGCAATCTTTTTGCGGAGCAGTGACCAGCAGTTACGTATTGGCAACGGCATCTGATAGGTGACTAATGTAATTGTCAAGCCCTGATTGGCCGCAAGCTCCGACGAGGACCGAGCTCCACAGCTGCGCATAGACGTAATGGCCGAGAGGGGCGACGCCGCTGATTGGCCGATGGCCGAGACGCACTTGGCCGAAATCGCCATCAGCACTTTTTCGCTTTCTTTCTGCCGGACATTGATTAAGCGTCGACTCCTCACCTGCAAGCATCGCGATCCGCCTTTCATTTTCTCACTCTTGCAAGAACTCTTTGACTCTGTCCTGATTATACCTGATCGTCATCAAGATCAATCGACCGCATCAACTCTATCAACACCACCTACATTCCTCACACCAGCGCATCGCATCTCTTGCATCTGAACTCAGTTTCGATATTCCGCATACTCGAAACTCCGCTTCCGTTTTGCAGAACCTCGCCTCCCTGCGAATCTCTGCATATACCGCCTTCACACAGCAGACCTCACTTCGAATCCAGTCAAAACACCTCACAATGTTTTCCAGAGGACTCCGCGTCATCTCAAGGCGAGCCATTGCCGCTCCCCTCGTCAGACCTTCCATCGCCACCCGTCAGCTCGCGCCCGTCGCATCCGTCCAGGCCCAGCGCTCGTATCACGAAAAGGTGCTGGATCACTACTCGCGCCCCCGAAATGTCGGCTCCATGAACAAGAGCGACGCTGATGTCGGCACCGGCCTCGTCGGCGCGCCTGCCTGCGGCGATGTCATGAAGCTCCAGATCCGCGTCGACCCCGAGACGCAGAAGATCTCCGAGGTCAAGTTCAAGACGTTTGGCTGCGGCTCGGCCATTGCCTCCAGCAGCTACCTGACCGAGCTTGTGCGCGGCATGAGCCTGGACGATGCCGGAAAGGTCAAGAACACGGAGATTGCCAAGGAGCTGTGCCTGCCTCCTGTCAAGCGTACGTATATCACCAATTGTTTTGCTATACAGCCTACTTGCCTTGAGCGGCTTGTGATGCTAACTTTGCTTGCAGTGCATTGCTCCATGCTTGCTGAAGATGCCATCAAGTCTGCTATTTCCGACTACTACACCAAGAACCCCTCGCGGAAACCCACCGACCTGAGCGGCACCAGCATGAAAATGCCTACGTCCGATGCCGTTGCGGCCTAAGCTTACCGTTGATATCGGTGAGATGGGAGACGACAAAAAAAGATGAAAAACCACAAAAAATGAATCATTCGCTTTTTCTTTGTTATATAAGCGACGGTTGGGATGAATTGGTGGGAAGAGTGGCAGTCACTCAAATTTCGCGAGGAGGGTGAAAAGAGAGAAAAGCCAAGATTGAGAGACCTTCTTTCATCGAGATGCTATTTCTGAATTTCGCCATTCACTTTTTCTTATTCTTTTTTTTTTTCCGTTTCAAAAGCGGTTACACGGTATCGGAGATGAATGATGGAATGTGTTTACTATCGAAGATTGATCACTCAAGTGGTGTTGGGGGTTGCAAAAACGATGTATGTATGTACGTTGCTCCGGGTTTTGGAGTAGGGAGCAGACGATGGAGTTTACGAAGGCAAAGGAGGGATGAAACCTGTAAATTAGAAGCTGGAACAAAAACATTTTGATATCCATGACGACGTGTCGATTCATCTTTGTGTCAATTATTAGTACGTGTGTCTCGGCATCTTCCACTCATTCATCGCCACGTCGATTCACTTTCAATTTCTTCCCCAGGATTTGTAGTCAGCGCTCCCCCCACGTTTCAGCCGCGGCACGCGCATTACGCCGCAGCCGGTGGAAAAATCTCGCTCTTTTCTTGGGCCCCGAAAAATCCGAGATTGATGCCGACACATGCCACATTGGGACAGGATATCCACACGTGCGAGTGGGTGATGATTAGAGCTTCACTGTTGCTGCGCTTGGTGTGGGATGAGATTTGATATACCTGGCTCGTTTAATTGATCCTTTGTGAATAAGATTTAATATTTCATCTTGTATGAAGTGAATGTTTAAAGCATGCATATCCTTACAGATAAGGCATGGTTAAGAATAGAATAAGAAGATGCTATGTACATGTACACCGAAGGCCCGATGTCATGCCTATCAACAACAACATATACATACAAACATCTTGATATCACGGCGCAACACAAGGCAAACAATTCACGCAAACACTCATCACTCAGAGGTTCCCCCTCGCCTGATGCGCACCATGCAAACCCAGCGGAATCGCAAAGTCCGCTTCCGCCCTGCCCACCTCCTCCATCGTCCTCGCATCCAAGCACAGCAAATACGACTTCTCCAGCGTCCCGTCCAGCACCACGGACAACAGCACCCCGTCATCTTCATCAGTACCTCCCGGCCGTGGCACAAAGATGGCTTCGCCGGGGGAATGCCCCTTGGGGCCGCTCCAGAGGAGGGCCGCCTTGGTGTGCAAATCCGTCTTGGCGATGGAGTCGGCAAAGACGTAGAGGCCTCTGTTGGCTACGGAGTAGACGTATCGGTATGGCTGGCCGGCGAGCTTGGGGTTGATGGTGGGGAGTTCACCCACGTGAGGGGTGGGAATGGAGAGAACCTCTTCTGCTACCGCAGATGCCTTTTCCTTGGACGATTGTTTCTTGGATGGGATCCGGAAGCGATAACGCGAGAGACGGTTCTGGGTGGTTTTGTAAAATTGCTTGTCGAGCATTGTCTTCTTCGTAGCGTCGTTCCGGTCAAGGAGAATGTCATAGTAGAACATGCGCAGGACGTCAGTGTTCCTGTACGAGATGGCATCCATGCAAATCTCCGTATGGCTGTTCCCGCTCTCATCCTTGACCATCTCCTCAAAAGCATTCGCCGAGTGGAAAAAGAAGCCAGCTGGAGTCGAAAACTCGGCCACGACGCCTTTCCCCTGTCTCCGGTCTACCACCGCCCACCTGCATGGAACAGAGGGGTCGAACGGCTTGATGGCGTCGAGAATGTTCCTCTCCCAGAGAATCTTGATGCCTGCCCACGCAAACTGCGTCGACTGGACGCAAAACACAATGTAACTCTGCGTCATGAAGAAGCTGTGCATGTACGCCGCCGGAAAGTCCTTGCTGGAAATGGTGGCGAGAATATCGGTTGTCCCGTCATGGGCGTTGACCCGGAAGATGCGGTACGTCGGATGAGGCGCGGAGAGCTCCAGGTTGTAGTTGAATAAGTCGCCTGTCTCCGGATCACGTTGCGTGTGAGCGCAAGAAATCGGTCCCTTCAGGTCGGGATGGAGAGACGTCTGGTTGGCGTTGCCAATGGGCTCGAGTGACTTTGGGTCGAGCTTGCTGACGGCCGCGCTGTCGGTGAGCACGTACAAGGCCTTGCCCTTTGACGGATCTCCCTGCTCCACATCGTCACCGCCGGGCATGTCTGGGATGACAGTGACGTTGTTGTTGCTTTTGCCGGGAACAAATACAGTCATGACCTTGGCAAAGATTCCGATACATGGGTCAGCCCGCTGGGCAAAGGTGATGCTCGATGGCCAGCCCTTCTTTTTGATCTCCGCAACGGCCTCGTCTGAGTGTCGCCGTGAAGAGTACGTCACGGTTGCGCTGCCATCGGCGTCTTGGGAAGGGACAATGTCGAATCGATGGCTATGGGCGATGCCGTCGAACCAGTGAGAGATGAAGTGGGTGCCCCTGACCGTGCCCTCTACTCTATCCAGCCCGGGTCCGGTTCTGAACAGAGAGCCGGCAGCCCATGAGGGAATAGTACCCTTGACCGTCAGCTGTACTGGTCCACGATGCTCTTCTAACCCCTCAAACTGTAGTATTGCATTGTCAGTAAGCCGATGCCTAAAGAGAGTATGTAGGTGAAGTTACCTGAGCTTTTGATGGCCATTCCTTCCATGCTTGGCTTTCCCAGTTGCGAAGTCTCAGTTGCACATCGTTGTCTGTATCCTCTGCAGTGCGAAGAATGACCCCCTGGCTGTTGAGCGCCATGGCTGATGAGTGATTCAAGTGCGGTGGGTTGGAAAAGTGCCGTTGATATCTGCTTGAACGTATGGCGAAAGCGCAAGTGGTCTTGTAGTGTCGTCAAGCTGGGATGGCTGTGTATAAACGAGAGTATCGAGATACTCTGTATGGATAAGAACGTGAGAGGCCAACAACTGTAATCGTTGTTATATCGGTGGTGGGACAAGACGGATAGTTTTCATCGTTGCATGTGAGGGTCTCTCTCTTTATATACCTGACGTCTGGGATGGCAGAGTCACAAGGGAGCCCAGTAACTGGACTGAACTTACACGATGAGCCGCGTAAGTGTGCTTCGAAAAGCGTCGTCTCGTCTGCCCTTGACGTCAAAAGAAGCATGTTACCCTGGCCTCGATCCAAGCTGAGAGCTTGTCTTGCCCCATGATCCGAATCCGACGATGGCTCAGCCAGCGTCCACCTCTCAATCATCTCGCGCCACCGAAATGGCACCCAATGAGGAGACAGGGGTAGGCATCGCCAGGTCCGGGGATGGCATGCAACCACCAGCAGCCACAAGTCCATTTGGCCCACATGGCGTCGAGCGCAAGCGAATGCGAGCTTCCAAGTGCCGACTTGTCGTTGACATTGGCTGATCTCAACGCTTAATCGAACCCGAGCAACTGCGTGTTATTACAATTCAAGCAGTGGTAGCACCAAGTTGCCGGTTGGAGCGCCAGCGATATTGGCCTTTTTTGGAATATCTCTTAGTAGATGCGGTTCTGAACTCTGGATCCTGATGTGTGATGAGCCCTATCGTGGAGCTCCCTAGTCATTTGGGCATCTCAAATGTTCAACATCAGTCCTCACGATATGAGCCGAGTTCTGAAGACATCGCCGCAGGGAGCATTTGTCCAAACCATCAACAGACATGACATGTCATTCTCTGGAGAGACGAAGCGGCTGCCAAACTGCCTACTCCCCGCCTAGAAACCAACTTGGCCAGAGACTTGGCCATGATTCCCATTTGGGCAAAGAATTCGAGGGTTGTCAGCGCTACCACTGCGCGCAGCTCCTGTGGAGTGTATCAAGGCCGCAAGGCGTTCATCAACGGCATCGTTCTGTCGTCGCGCAAGGCTTTCGCTCTGGCTGACTGATTGATGTGATGCCTGGCGTTTCCCCTCTTGAGCTGCCAGCGTTCAATTGTGCGGAGTTTCAGAGGCTCCATGAAGCCCATCCAGGTTTTGGTGTAAGCCATTCTCCCAGTTGGAGATGGGGTCGCATTCGTCTCGCTTACCACTTCCGCTTTCACCCAATGTTATGGATGGCTGGCATGAGACTCTTGAAGGATCAAAGCGAAGCTTTGATGGGTGTCCCCCCCCTCCTCGTATCGCATAGGGCGCTTGAATCAATTGAGCGGCGTAGCTGCAAAGGCGAGACAGGAGCCAATTGCAAGTCATGCATATCGGCTAATCTCAAGACCATACCTATGCACTGTCAGACATGCGATGCGATTCAAAACGCGTCGATGTTGAACGCGACAGCCGTCTTGCTTGGTAGAAGATGATGACCATAGTTCAGCCTGTAGTCGCTCGATGAAGTGCTGCCTGCATGCGCATCTCTTGCTGTAGTCGCCGCATCGCACCCTCCAAGGAGTTCTGTTTGGAAATCTGGCTGCGCAACGCCGTGGGCTTCGAGCTCATGACGGGAAAACACGCTGGTCTGCCAGAAACTCTTCAATCTGCTTCTTCCTCGCCGCCGTCAAGGCACTGAGCTCTATACGCCCTGGATCTTGCGTAGCATCCGCACTTGGCAGCTCGCTCACTCGGCCGACAACACGCGCAAGCAGAACGCGCATCCTCTCGAGCTCCTTTTCCACGGGTCCATCGCGAGTCACCAGATTTTCTTGGACGCCGACGCCGTCCATGGTTCGAAAGGATTCGATTGATTTTTCGAGGTTCCGGAAGCGCTCGACTCTCTGTCTTAGATCTTTGCGCCGCTGGCTGAGGTCGGCTAGCTGGCGAACAGTCTCGGCATAGCGGTTGGCTTCCATGGGATAGGCATTGACGTCTTTGTGGGACGGCCAGGCGGCGGGGAGTGATTCAATGGCGCTCTCGTCAACTGTGTCATATAAATCGTCAGATGGGTGTTCGCTGTTCCCACTTCATTACGCCGCGAGAGCTGAGAGCCAGCAGCAGCAGCAGCAGCAGCACATACCTAGATCAAGCTCGCGCCCGATGCCGCCTCCAGCATCGTCCGGGTTCCCCAGCCTGCGCTCAGCGTCCCGCGAGTACAAGCTGCTAATCTGCTCGGCCACGTGCCGGCTCGCCTGGGGCGCATAGACGCGGCGACAGTGCTGCTGGATCGTGCGATTGACACTCGCGACGGCGTCGTCGACGAGGCGGCTGGGAATCGCATGCTCGGACGCGTCGTTGGAGGCGCGCCAGGCGCGGGACGGGGCAATCGGCTGGGAGAGGAGGTTTGTCTGCGCAGAGACGAAGCTCTGCTTGACGGAGGGGATTGTGGGAGCTGGAGGCATTGGATGTGTGCCGGTCGGCTTGGTGGTGGATATGCTTGGAAGAAGTTGCTTGCGATGGATCGGTTCCCGAGCTTGAAGCTGTCGGGTAGAGAGAACCCTGAGAACCTGGAAGCTCCCCACTGACTGGTAGCGCAATCTACAGGGGCTCCATGGCGGGGTTTGCGGCTGGGGAGTCGACCATCTGGGACCGCAATCACAGTAGGTATTGTTGGTTCTCAGTATCTTGCTCTAAGCTTAATAGTTCAATTGATCTGGAACGGCTCATTGCTTGCATGTCTCACGGGCGTCAGTCGTCCATCACGATGCTGCGGTGCATACATAGTCTCTCCAACCATCACTGGAAGTCTATCACGCCTGCGTTTGCAAAGACACCCGACGTCACTTACATGCAGGTACATGTAATAACAACCATCATGTACTCAACCCCTTGAGCGACGAGCACACGCACTGCAAGCACCGGCAGAAGGCAGAAAACTTATCTGGACACATTGACGTTTATGCTGTACTATCAGAGGTTGGATGCAATCATCACCACGATCCCGGGTAAAGAGACCGACACCATGCACATAGGGTAGGTATGTACCTACATGCATGTATGGATGCTGAAGACTCGAGACAGCCTCCTGCGGTGCCACGTCTCACACGGCCCCCAAAATCCTCAGCCACTCCGGCGCTCCTCGGACCAATTGCAAACGGGAATAACCAGTTACCATGGCATGGCCCCTTTGAGTGCAAGTGGCTGCCTGAAAGATGCCAGCCTCCAGACATGGAGAGAAGCGGAGATTTTGATGGATGTCTGCTTCAACCCAGACAGCCTAGATTGCGGTTTCAGCCATGATGGGATGTTACACGAGTATTTGCCACGACACAATTCCATGGCTTCTTTCCAATGCCAGACATACCCGATGATACAGTTATCACAGGCAAGGATTACATCCTGGCATTTGCAGAGGAGCAGTGTAAAAAGAGCAACTCACAATCTTGATGTGGGTGTGTGTAGGTGTATACCTACATGTAAGGTATGCAGCCAGAGCAATGGTGGGTTAGGCCCTGATTGGGTTGAAATGTGCATTCAGGAAGTCCTGCATGGCATCCAGCCTTGCTGCCCCCCTCTGCTCTCGCATTTCTCTATTGTTTCTGTCTCTTCTTGCTTTTTACAACATAATCATTGTCAACGGAGCCACCATCATTGCGATTCTCTGAACCAGCGCTGCGGTCTTGCTGGCAAGCATATGGTCACACCACATCGACCGAGAGCTGCGAGACATTGACTCAGACCTCCCGTTTAAGCTCGACGAATATCGCAAGGCAATTTCTCGTTACATCCGACGTCCCGTAACTGTAAACGACATCTATAAGTGCGAGACACTCTGGGTCCATCTTCGCCATGGCCCCACGGCGAGCAGTTGCCGATGCCTCGCCGAGTTCGCAACGTCGACTCCGGCTCTCAGAGGATTCCCCCCCTCAACGTCACCCAATCCTCCGTCAGAGAGAGCAGAGAAGCAAGAGAAAAGAGCTACAGCGAGTGAAGAGACTGCTGGAAGAGTACATGTTATCAGCAAAGGCA
This sequence comes from Trichoderma reesei QM6a, assembly GCF_000167675.1. Lineage (NCBI taxonomy): Eukaryota > Fungi > Ascomycota > Sordariomycetes > Hypocreales > Hypocreaceae > Trichoderma > Trichoderma reesei. Next base: position 42,201 of record NW_006711185.1, read on the forward strand.
GAGACGGACACCGATGCCGATACTGATACCGATGTCGAGACGCGGTGGGAGCGAAGCACTCGTGGAGATGCAAAGGCGTTTTGGGTTGAGCAGCTCTATCGCTACGAAGAACTCTGAGCTCATGGCGAGAGACTGTTCTTGCCAGTCGATTTTATAAGTTAGCTGGATGGGTACGACGGAAGGGTCCGTGTCTGGCTACCTAGTCTTTGAGAAATATGATAATAAACTGTGTCTATCTTGCACTTAGACTTGTCGGTATCTACTCGGGATATCTGGACAGAACTATTACTTTCCGACCTCAATAAAGGACTGAGCCAAGAGTGATCACTACATGCGTACTAACCTATCTATCATCACGTATCGACCGCCATAGTGCCAGGCTGTAGCTCCCTCGTTGAGTTCTGATGCGATAAACGCATGTACTTACACACCTACACACACAAGCCATCTCGAGAATACGCTGCATGCACCCTGACTCAATTCACAAAATCATCGCTATTTGGAGTGACGGGCGTGTATTGAGACGCGGAGGTCCTGATAACTGTGCTGCTGGGCATGCGTGGTTGCTCGCACCTGAAAGATCCCGGTCGAAATGGATGAAAACGACAATGCCTGATCAGGATGTCCCCCCACAGCGCAGTCTTACCCTCTTTCCCCGCTCTCTACCTATAGGTACATGTAGAGTAGTAGATGCCTTGGGGAAGTGTTCAGGAAGAGCATCTGCATCCAGGTAATCTGATAATCGTCTACTCAGTTCATCGTTCTTCATTATACCGGGGGCCAACCAAGGCGGCAATGGCAGACGCTCTTGGGCTTGTCTCAAGCATTATTGCCGTGGTGGACCTCTTCATCAAAGTCGGCGTGCAGTGTTCTATATACTGTTCAGGCGTCAAGGACGCCCCTCGTGATATTCGGCAGATACTAAATGAAGCGGACAGAACCACTGCAACGCTTGAGGACCTCAGGCGCCTCCTTGCCAGCCCAACTGGCGCCAGACTCTCGTCATCGCAAAGAGTCTGCCAAAGCATAGAGGATGCTCGCCTGCAGCTACAAGATCTAGCCTTCAAGCTTGAAGGAGGATTGAGAACAGGACAACGGTTAAGGTGGCCGCTGAGGAAAGAGGAGGTTGCTGGCATAATCAGTCAGCTCCAGAAATGCAGGGCATCGATTGCTTTAGATTTGCAGGTCGACCAGACGTACGTAAGATACCTAGATTCATCTATTCCTGCCTGTCTGCCCTGATACACGTACTTACACACTTGTTCACGACGTATCGACAGTGCTTTGCTTCTCAATGTGCACCAGGAGGCCGTATTGGCCAAGCTCAGAACCGCCAAAGGAGCAGCGTTCGACTCCCCCAGCCACGCCAACAGCTCCAAGTGCTACCCCGGGACAAGAGAGGGCATTCTGAGACAGATCCAGACCTGGAGCACCAAATCCGATGGCCAGTGCATCTTCTGGCTAAATGGGGGAGCGGGTACCGGCAAGTCGACAATATCTCGAACAGTTGCGCAGTTCTTTGCGGACAACGGGATTCTCGGCGCCAGTTTCTTCTTCAAACACGGCGAAGCTGATCGCGGCAACATGGCACTCTTCTTCCCAACGATGGCGTCCCAGCTCATCCAGGCATTCCCTCAGATTGCGCCACACGTCCGAGCAGCAGTTGAGGCCGACCCTACCATCCACGACAGGTCGATCAAGGAGCAGTTCGATAAACTCATTGCAGACCCAATCATTATGGCATCGAAGGCGTCGCAACTACCAACCATAGTAGTCGTTGCTGACGCACTTGATGAGTGCGATAACGATGAGCATGTGAGGCTGGTCATTCACCTCCTCTCGCAGACAAGGCATTTTACATCTGCCAGCCTAAAGTTTTTTGTCACCAGCAGACCAGAACTTGCCATTCGACTTGGGTTTGCTGATATCTGTGGCCAATACGAAGATCTGATGCTTCATCAAGTACCCCGGGTTGCTATCGAACACGACATTACGTTATTTCTGGAGCATGAGATTGCCATGATCAGGCAGGATTACAACAAGTCTGTATCCGTCAACAGGCAACTGCCGCTATCCTGGCCCGGCATTCAAAGCTTTCAGCGGTTAGTCTCCATGTCGATACCTCTGTTCATCTTTGCTGCAACAGCTTGCCGCTTTATTCAGGACAGAAGAATTGGTGGACCCAAAGAGCAACTGGCAAAGATCCTGCAACATCAAACAGGTCACGGACCGACCTCTAACTTGGACGCCACCTACCTCCCGATAGTAAACGGACTCTTGGCAGGGCTTTCTGATGTTGAAAAGGGCTTCGTTTCGGAGCGGTTCAGGCGCATCGTCGGCTCTATCGTCACGCTGGCCAACCCCCTCTGCGCACCGTCCCTCGCCCGCCTTTTGGGTATGCCCCGCGAGAGTGTAGAGGATCTGCTGGATCTGCTGCATTCGGTACTGTATATTCCCACGGATGCTCGACTACCAGTACGAGTGCTTCATCTCTCTTTCCGCGATTTCCTCGTTGATCCGACAAAGGCCAGTGCGGCAGACAAATACCCCCTCTGGATCGACCAGCAAAAAGCCCACCGAGTATTAGCAACACGCTGTTTGGAGCTGCTGTTGGAAGAGGGTACCCTTAGAAGGAACATTTGCGGTCTGAAACTGCCAAGCACTTCGCGATCCGAGGTTTGCCAATCGACACTCGAAGCTGCCTTACCGTCTGAGGTGCAATACGCCTGTCTGTATTGGGTTTTCCACTGGAGAGAAAGCATGAGCAAGGTCGAGGATGGCGGGCTGGTCGATTGCTTTTTGAACAGCCATCTGCTGCATTGGTTCGAGGCTCTCGGCTTGCTTGGGCATATCTCGGAGTGCATCGGCATGATAAATGACCTGCTGGATCTGGTTCATGTATGGCACCCTCGAGATTCTGCTTTAATTCTGAGGCCGTGGTAGAGCTAATACTAATATGCCACAGCTGGAACGGGGTGTTCTCCTCTCGGCCCTCCTTCGAGATGCTCGACGAATCATCCTCAGCAATCGGGCCATCATAGACACGTCGCCTCTTCAGGTTTACTACTCGGTCATTCTATTTGCGCCAGAAGAAAGCATCGTCAAGACCAGATTCCGATCTGAATTACCTGTTTGGTTCACCGTATCGCCGCCAATTGCTTCTAAGTGGGATGCATGCCTGCAGACGCTCGAGGGACACACCTCCTTCGTTCGTTCAGTTGCCTTCTCGCATGACTCAAAGTTGCTTGTAACGGCATCAGCAGACAGCACGATCAGGATCTGGGAAGTGGTATCCGGCACCTGCATCTCAACGCTTGTAGGATCCGACTCACGAGTCTCCTCGGTTACCTTTTCGCATGATTCAAAGTTCATTGCTTCAGCGACACTCCGCGAAATTCGACTCTGGGATGCTGTAACTGGCCTTTGTGCTTCAATTCTCGACGGCCATGGCGACAACATTTGTACGATTGCCTTCTCACACGACTCAAGACTACTTGCGTCGACATCTCGCGACGGCACCATTAAAGTCTGGGACTCAACAAGCGGCATCTGCACTTTGACACTCAATGGCCACAGCAAAACCGTCGATTGCGTCGCTTTCTCGCAACAATCTACAGTGCTTGTGTCAAGCTCATACGACTCTTGTATCAAACGATGGGACGTCACGACCGGTGACTGTAAAACAACGATCAAAATCGATAGGGGTACTGATCAACCAGCCGCCCTCTCCCGGGACTCCAGGATACTTGCAGCGGCATCGAATTCAGCAGGCGATAAATGCATCAGGCTATTAAATACCGCCAATGGTGAATGCATATCAACATTTGAAAGCCATGGCCATACGCTTGAGTCGGCCTGTTTCTCTCACGATTCTACGATGCTCGCACTGGTATATGGCGGGAACTATGTCAGAGTCTGGGATATTGCGACAACTACGAGTATAGCAACGTTCAAGGGTCATGCTAAACCACTTAGAGGAATTGCATTCTCGCATGACGCCAAGCTGCTTGCAACAGCATCATACGACAACACTATCAAGATATGGGATCTCGAGGCCGGCGTCGACCAAATGCCGCCGTCTCCTGTGAATGGCGGGCTTCCCCGTCGCATCAAGCGCATAAAAGGGGGGAAGACACTGATTTCAGCATCGTCAGACAAAACACTCCAGCTATGGGATATACCAACGGCTTCCCGCACAGCGACGCTTACTGGATGCACAGGCTGGCCTTACTCCATTGCAGTTGCACATGATTCCGAGTTGCTCGCCTCAACTTCGAAATCAGATGGCCATATCCAGCTCTGGAACATGGCGACGGGCGCTCACATAGCTACGATAGAGGGACATGTTGGTTCGCTTTTCTCGGCTCCGGAAGACTGTGATATTGGATCAATGCCGCCTATGTTTGAGCAGGATGGCTCCCGAAGAATAAAAGTCTGGCAACCATATCAGGACAAGTACTTTGACTATGGATACAATTGGTCTGTGGTCAGTGCTATCGCATTCTCCCATGACTCTCAGCTGCTTGCATCCGCATCGGCAGTGGATGGAATCATCAAGGTGTGGGACGTCGGCTCAGGTGCCTGCATAGCTATACTCGCTGGGCATTCCAGCTGGGTCAACTATCTTGCATTTTTACCACAAGCAGATGTACTTGTATCATCTTCAGGTGATCGCACCATTAGGATCTGGGATATTGGCACTGCTGCCTGTACGGCGACGTTCGAAGGGCAGAGCGAACCCTGGAATGAATCAATTGCATTCTCCCACGACTACAAGTTGCTTGCATCAGGAAAGGACGATGGAAGCATCGACGTATGGGATATCTCTACAGGAGAACGCCGAATGAAGCTTGCGGGAGAAAGCCGGGGCCGAGTATATATAGTCGCCTTTTCACAAAGTCCTGGGCTGCTTGCATCGATAGCATCTCGGCGGCAAGGGTTGTACAATTCACAACTTGCCCTTGACTTCTGGAACGTCTCAACCGGCCTGCGTCTAGCTGGAGTTGATATTAGCCGCCATACTCTACATTGCTTTTCTTTTGATAAAGTGAGACCCTGTCTCTCCATCAGCGTAGGGAAGTTTGAATTGAAGGGTACGTACGAACCTCACTCGATGAATAGCCGCTGTTAACGCAAATCGGCACTCAAACAGGACCAGTGAATTTAGATGACTCAGTGGCAGATGCTCTATCTGTGTCCGATGCAGCAGAGGAGTTGCTGCCTCTAGCTGACGCCAAGGTACAAATCTGTCGCCGCGGCATTGGGCTGAGCAATGATGAAGAATGGGTTGTGTGGGATGATGATAAGATGATTTGGCTCCCGCCAGCCTATCGACCATCTGACATCGCCGTGATAGGATCGACAATGGCGATCTACTGCTCGAAACCCGACATGATCTTTTTTACAATTTCCCCTGACCTCATTCACCTTGAATATCATAGCCTTGACGATGAATAGATGCAAACCTATATGATTGCAGTTATAATTACGGTGTTTATCCTTGTGTGCCTACGAAGAAACCCCCTTGCGGAAGCCACGCAAGAAAAGAATCGCCTAACGAACAGAGACTGAGTGTCTAATCCTTTGGGAACTTTTTGAAAGCATCCATGAGTTTATCCAGCGGCGCAGAGAGCAACCCAACCACCGTCTCAAACGGTGGCTTGTCTGGAGCAGAAGGGTGACTGTGAGTAGGGACAAACATCTTGGTCCTCTGGAAGCTCTTGGAAAGCTGTCGAGACTCGTCCCCAGACACGGCTTGTTCTAGCTTCGGCAGGTCTTGCTCTTCTTCCTCCCGTATATGCTGCTTTAGGTCGGTGTAAAGGCTCTTTAGCGTGGGGATGAAGTCTGGGTCTTTGGCGGAGAGCTTCTGGAATTCGTAGAGCTTCTCTTTGACCTGTGGCATTTCAGCTTGGTTGACTCTCGAACGGCTTGTGGGACATTCGTGTTCCATCTTACCTTTTGGTGCTCCTGGCGGTCCTTTTGGGCAATCTGCTGGCCGTTGATGATCGACTTCTCAAGCACTGGATATACGACTAGCTCTTCGCTGATGGAGTGGCGTGCAAGCTCCCAAACGAATTGATTCTGGTATCTCGTCTGCTCGTCAAGGTCCTTTGATTGGGTGATGCGGTTATAGTAGTCTTCCAGCTCGCGGTGATCTTTGACGATGGCGTCGCTGATGCGGTTCATGAGGAGGGGCGTGGTTGAGAAGCATCTCGGTTGGGTCTGACGAGCAACCCGACTCACGATGCTGTATGCTTGAGTTCTGAAGAGGGACATGTTGTAGGATTGGGCTTTGCGGTGATGGATAGAGCGACTGGATTGTATTGAGGATGAGAATAAGGGGGACTGTAGGGATGCTTTCGACGGTTGGACTGCGGTTGGAGGGGGACGCAAGATGGCTCTCCTGCGACTATAGATCACTTTTACCTCGAACCTTTGCCCCCAACCCCAACGTAATGATGAGCTGCCCGAAATATCGAGCAGTCATTGGGTCTACGGGATTGACGATGGATCGAAGCCATTCAGGGTGGCCTTCCGGGTGGCCATTGTCCAATCACCGCATCTCCATTACAACAATTTCCTTGGAACCCAACATCAAGGAACATTTACTCCTGAGATGACAGAATAGACTTGTGCCGGGGCGAATCTCTTAGCTGCTTTAGCGCAATCGTGATGCGGAGAAAGGAGCTGTGAGGAAAAAGAAGCTTTAGATTATGCGTACTGGTTTGTCGGGTGACGTCCGCTTGAGGTAAACAGTCTGACGGAAGATCGACGATCTGCGGGCGACTATATCTCTTTAGCCTTTGTGATAATTGGCCGCTTGGCGAGATCTTACAAGGAAAACTGCGTAAAGGTCATTAAGCTGGCTATGATTGGATCTACTATTCGTACATCAGAGCTACCCATCAGCGGTGAACTGTATCTCCGGGAGCTTCATGCGTTCGTGTTCGTCTCAAGCTAACTACCTATACATACAATACAGCGTACGAAGCACGTTGGAAAATGCACACATTCTCGTGCAGTCTGAAGTGAACCACTACTATTACAGTTGTGCATTGCGCATCACTCAATGCTTTGCCTTTTTCCGTGGCCGAAAGTCGGCAGAATACGACTTGAAGAAGTCGTTGGGTTCCGTGGGATGAGTGCCCGTCACATCATGGAAGGCCGTCGTAGCAATGTAGTTGGTCTTGCCCTCGCGGACCAGGCTGTAATACTCCAAGATGAACTCCTTTTCGGAATCGTCGCTTTCGCTCTGCAAGGATAGAACCCTCTTGGCTTCCCGTCTTCGCCGCTGTGTTAGTGGGAAGCGATACTCTTCTGGAATTGAGCGATTTGACTTACTCGGAGATGTTTTCGAATTCAATATTGACGCCCAGCGCTTTGCTGGCTGCCTCGGCCAACTCTTTGCCGGCGCATAGTTGAGGTCCGGTGACAATCATCATCTGGCCTCGGTGCCTGTCATCGAAGCCATGCTTGCCTTTGCCGGCGAGAACATGAGCAGCCACATGGGCAATGTCCTACGATAACCGGTTAGCATGATGCGATGCTGGGTGAGTTGGAGTCAGTGGACTCACGCCCAGCGCAACGGGGGCGAATTTGTGATTCTCGCCGATTGGCAGCGGGAGCACTCCGTCTGCCTTGGCCTGCTCCGAGTAGAGCAGCAAGTTTTCTGCGTAAAATCCAGCACTGGAGTGAGAACCTGGTTAGTAGTTGAGTTACCTGGTCGATCCATGGCAACGGAAAACGAACCGGATCACGCAGGGCGAATGGCCAAGTGGCGTATGGGGATCCCCCTTGCTCGCCAGAACCGCGCTCTCAATGTCGATAAACTCTCTTAGACGAGGCTGCCTCTGGCTGTCTGCATAATCGCAGCCGGCAGAGCTGATGAGCAGAACATTCGCCACACCGGCCTTCTTGACCGCATTCGCAAGCTCCATGGTAATGTCCAGCTTGTCGCGATGCGCGGGAGGAACCAGGCAGATGGTGTCGCAGCCAATGTCCTTGAGGGCCTTGACCATGGTCCGCTCGCGGCCTGGCTGATGCTGAACAAGCTTCCCTCCCAGCTCGGTGAATTCTTGCGCTCGCGGCGATTCAGTGTCCAATGCCAGGCCCGTGATGCTGTTGATCTGGCGAGCGAATTTGCCCTCTTTGAGGAGCAGCTCGGCGATGAGGAAGCCGGTTTGGCCTTCTACGGCCGTGATGCAAATGTTGCGAGACATTTTGGCTACGCAATCACAGAGGTCAAATTTGTTGTTTACTCTTTGGATAGTGACAGTTTGCGCTTTCACGATTGCTGCTGTCGGTGGCGGAGATTATAAGTGCTCGGCAACAACCTGCGCTACCTTATGATATGCCATCTTTGAGGCTCAGCATCATTGATCGTGTTGGTTGAACGGCCGACGTCACTGTGATTGCTTCTAGCGATGCACGTAAGAAAAGGGGTGTCCTTGAAAGTTTGCCGCCCCAATTATCGTGATTGACATCATGCCTCTGGCGGGAGGTTTCGCTCCGGCCTCTGGCAGGGATTTTGTTGGTATGCAGCTACCTATTTCTTTGATGGTGACGTGTTGCAGACACATTCAATGAATGTAGCTTCCACCTCGAGATTTATGTTAGATGGGCATTGAAAGCGAGGACGTGATTCCAAATGAAAGACGTCGTAGATGACATAGAGATGATTGAGTGCATAAAGGCTAGATGTTGTGTTGATGGCTTGAGTAGCGGAATCTGTATTCATAAGTAGGAGGCGATATCTTCAACTAGGGATAGAGCCCATCGCCTCACCTCTCGTGGTCCTTTTCCCAACAGCCTCATAGTACCTTGACAAAAGATTTCACAGCAATGGAGGGCAGCAATTCCAACCAGTTCGATCCCCGTCAGCATCCGCTCAAAGCAACCGCAGCCGCTATCGGCGCAGGAGTACAAGGAGAGCGACGCGCACCGCGTATGAGCCACATGCAGAGTGCTAACGAAGGACCTGCCGACATTATTGCCAAGGTATCTGGTGTTGTGAGTGGCGGTAAGAGGGAAGATGATAGCCTCTACTTTACCAACAACGAGGGCATCCCGTTTCCCGATCCGTAAGTCGCGGGCAGTTCAGTCTGTTGGGTTGAGTGACTGACTTACACGTGGATAGTGCCCATAGCAAGACTGTCGGAGGCATTCCCGTCGCCAGCGATGTGTTTCTCTTCCAGTGAGTATACTATATACAATGCTACATTGCTTCTATTGACGTTTCGAAGGAAGCAGCAACACTTCAACCGATCCAAGCCATTGGAGCGTAAGCATTCATCTTGACGGGGTGATACCGCCACGAGAACCTCATTGACATGACCTTATAGGAATGGTTCACCCTTGCGGCTCTGGAGCCTTTGGTTACTTTGAGTGCACTCAAGATGTCACCGAACTCACTGTACGGCATATTCTTATGACTTCCGTGAAGGATAGAAGCCTAATGAATGACCTTATGCTCCTTAGAAAGCCGACTTCCTGTCCAGCCGCGGGGAGAAGACGCCCGTCTTTGTGCGGTTCTCTACCGTGACTTTTGGCCGCGAGTTCCCAGACCAAGGGCGGAACCCGCGCGGATTTGCCATCAAGTTTTACACCACGGAGGGCAACTATGACATTGTCGGACTCAACTTTGTGAGGACATATAGTTGGCCCAAATATCGATCCGCTTGAGCTAACGTCCTGCAGCCCGTATTCTTCTGTCGAGATCCCATTCAGGGTCCCGATGTGATTCGCTCTCAGAGTCGTAACCCCAGGAACTTTCTCCTCGATTTTGATGCCCTCTTTGATCTGCTCGCCAACACCCCGGAGGCCAACCACGCCGGCCTCATGTTCTTCAGCGATCACGGAACTCCCCAGGGCTGGCGCTTTAATCACGGATATGGCTGCCATACCTTCAAATGGGTCAACAAGACTGGCGAATTTGTCTACATCAAGTACCACTTTATCGCCAAGCACGGCCAAAAGACGTTCACCGACGAGGAAGCCGTCGCCATGTGCGGCAGAGACCCGGATTATTCCAAGCGCGATCTCTGGGACGCCATCGAGCGTGGCGAGGATATCGAGTGGACTGCGTATGTGCAGGTGATGCAGACCGACCAGGCAGATCCCGATAAGCTTGGCTTCGACCCCTTTGATGTTACCAAGATCTGGCCGAGGAATCAGTTCCCCATGAAGGAGTTTGGCCGGCTAATGCTGAACAAGAACCCGGAGAACTTCCATCGCGACGTGGAGCAGGCTGCCTTTTCTCCTGGCAGCATGGTGCCAGGCATTGAGGACTCACCTGATCCTCTTCTTCAGTTCCGCATGTTCTTCTACCGGGATGCTCAGTATCATCGTATCGGTGTCAACTTGCATCAGATTCCCGTCAACTGCCCTTTCATGGCAAAATCGTATGCGTCGCTCAACTTTGACGGTCCGATGAGGACAGATGCCAATCATGCCGGCAACAAGCAGTATGCGCCCAACAGCTTTGCGCACAAGTTCCGGCCAGACACGGCGGAAGCGCCATATGCTGTGAGCGACAACATTATGAGCCGCAAGAGTCACTACTGGCACGAAGGCAAGAAGAACGACTACGATCAAGCGACGGAGCTCTGGACGAGGGTTATGACGTCCCAAGAGAGGCAGAACACGTGCAAGAATACGGCCAAGTATCTCAGCCTCGTGAAGTATAAAGACATCAGGGTACGTCGAACAATCAAACAATATGAGAAACAACTATGCTAACATGATCTGCATTAGTCCAAGTATCTGGCTCAGCTTTACAACATTGCGCCTGACTACGCGACTGGCGTCTTTGAACTGCTCAATGAAACTGAGTTTGACTTAGGTGAGGTCGAGAGCCTGGCGGAAACAGCCCAGGAGTGGTACAAGGACAAGAAGTTTATGCCTTCCACTGGCGAGAACTTGATGGGCAATGTCCCTGGGATGCCGGTGTATAATATTTGAATGAGCGGTGCGGGCCACACTCGGCTTTCTGTCGCTATCTGGCTTCGTGGTATGTAAAAGAAGCATGGTAAACGGGATTTGAGCTCTCCTTCTAAAGGGCCGTACGCTATGATATTGATCTCTGCTTTCCTATCAAAGGTCCAAGGCTTACGAGATCCTCTATTGCTTACACTCTTCGACTTGAAATCTTGATAATCATTACAACGCGACAGACAAAGTACCACAGCTGGCTGACATGAAGGAATGCATCTCTGAAGATATGTCCAGTTCCGAGGTGCCTTCAACACCTCCTCATTTTAAGCCTCTCTGCCATAACTAGTTCTCATTTGGCTTATAACATGTCCGTTGTGTTGGTTGTGTAGGTTTGGGGGCGATGCAATGTGTAGGCGTTATCGTATGCTGTGAAACCAGCAGTTCGGCAAGTTTCCTCGTAACGCTGCTCGAGCTTCTCAGGCAGCGGCTATCCAACGTCTCAAAGTTATGGCGGTAAGTAATACTATAAATAACTGCCAAAGTCAGAAGAGTACTAGAGCCTGTGTGGAAAAGATTTCCGTAATTTATGTATAACCGGATGCCTGGCAGCGTACATGTAAGCAAGCAGTAAGGTATTGCTTGAGAGAGCCGCCTAGATGATGAATAACCTCTTGGAAGCGCTTTGCTACAGAATCCCTTCGTGAATCTTGAATAAATGGATGGTCACGATAAACAGCTCGGCTCAACCAGGTACGGAATACATTTATTTATAGCTCTTATAATATGGAAGAACTTTCGCGAGCATCAATATGTCGTAACTCTTCAGATGAAGAAGGTTGTCTGGTGACCAGATGGCATTCAGAGCAACTTGTACAACCAACACATAAGGAATCCTTGTCTCTCACCGAGCAACAATGACATTGTGACAACAAACCGACTGGCCAGCAGCCCATTTTTGGGGACCGACCATTCTCTACTGCCATATGAAAGACGTCGAACTTGGTGACTAGGAACTGATAGTTCAGGAGAGTAGAGACAGGCATAGCAATGTGAATACCTCCCGGAGAGCTCTGTCCTGTGCTCCAGTGGCTGGGAAGCCATAACTCTGCATGTATCCGTTCAGGTTGGTTTCACTCATGCGCCTTCAATTCTGCTGCCAACGAGTGGCAAATAACACGACATGGCTGAAACAGAAGCTGCATGCTCATAAAGAGCCCAAAATGACGCCCGAAAGACGCGGATGTATCGAAGCCTATAGGTAGATTACAGAAAGATATGGCGCATCAATGACAGTCCAGTCACTGAACACTCGTCTTCCAAAGATGGGCCGATGCTATAATTGCAAGAAGGGCTTCCAAACAGTTTGCTGAAGCTAAATAGCGACATTACATTGCATCTGCATTGTATTACAATACCTAATGGCCCGTGTAACCTCGAGTGATATAAACGCGCTACGAAGATGCTATGCCCCTGCGTGGCACCATGTTGGCCCAGCGTCTGGCCGACTATGTCACCATTCCCAGCTTAATCAGTCTTAAAATAGCATAAAGAGGCAGTGTTTGAAGCTATGTAGGGCAAGATACACTATTATGTGAGATTTATATGAAGGCCGGTTCCCCTGACCTTTGTCTGGAAATAGCCAAAGACTGCCAAAGATTTCCTCTATCATCAACTCTCGGACATTCACTTGTTGGCGGAAATCTTTCTGTTTTTCCATCTTATATCTTTATTCGCACATCCTTTGACGCACTTACCTATCTCGAGAACACCAACATCATCCAAACGCTTCTCACGCTATAGTCAGCACCTAGAAAGAGAAGCTCTTATCCCATCGAGCCAACACCATGTCAACTCCCCCTCGCGATAAAGTTCAGGTTGGCTGGATCTGCGCACTGCCAGAGGAGGCTGCAGCAGCGCGAGAGATGCTGGACGAGAACTTCGGCACTCTGAAGGAGCAGAACGGCACTGATACCAATTCATACATCTTGGGGCGGATAGGCAATCACTATATTGCAATTGCTGTCCTGGGACAATATGGAACCACTTCAGCCACTGCCGTGGCAACCAATATGTCGCGGACGTTTTCAAGGTCACTGAAATTCGGCCTCATGGTCGGCATTGCAGCAGGCATTCCGTCCCCAGGCCATGACATCCGCCTTGGAGACATCGTCGTCAGCTCCCCAGCCGGCACCTGCGGAGGCGTTGTTCAGTATGACACGGGCAAACTGGTCAAGGATGGGAAGATGGAGCGAACTGGCTCTTTGAACGCTCCACCACGCTTATTGCTCAATGCGGTTTTGGCAATGAGATCGTCTACTATGACGGAGGTCCCCAAGTATCTGGGGTATATGGAGAAAGCTATTCACCGGAATGAACGGACACGAAAGACGTTTGGCCGACCAGACGTGTCTACTGATCGTCTTTTCCGGGCGGAGTGTGAGCATCCGGCAACCGCGTCAACTTGTGAAGGCTGTCTTCCAGACTGGGAACAACCGCGAACAGCACGCGAAGACGACGAGGCCAATATACACTACGGCATTGTTGCGTCCGGGAACGCGGTCATCAAGCACGCAGCAACCAGAGATCAGCTTGGCCGGGAGACTGGGGCCCTCTGCTTCGAAATGGAGGCTGCTGGCTTGATGATGGATTTCCCCTGTATTGTCGTCCGAGGGATCTGTGATTACGCTGATTCGCATAAGAACGACACATGGCATGCGTATGCAGCCTTGGCGGCGGCAGCATATGCGAAGGAGTTGCTGGATTATGTTCCATCGGCTGACCTGGATACGGAGAAACCGGTGATTGAGGTCTGTCGTAGGTCAAGCACCTATCGTGTCATGCCACAGGAATAAAATTACTGATGCGTTCTGTGTAGGGATTATATCTGGCCAAATTCAGGAGGTGAATCAAGGGCTTGAAGTGGCGTTTCGACAGCGCGAAGAACAGCATCTTGAAATCACTGGGAGAGCCCTGGACCAAGAACTCCAAGATTGCCACCAAGCCCTCAAAACGTCCACGTATGAGGCTTATAAGAACGTTAACCCGAAGCGGGAAGAAGGAACGTGTCGATGGGTTCTGGACAACGTCCTCTATCACCATTGGCGCGGCAGTGACCGCCATGACCTTCTGTGGATAACCGCTGATCCAGGATGCGGAAAGTCAGTGCTCGCACGATCTCTTGCTGATCACGATCTCGTTACATCTCCTCCAGTCTCCATCTGTTACTTCTTCTTCAAAGACAACGAAGATCAGGACAGTCTGGCAACCGCGTTGTGCGCTCTGCTGCATCAGCTCTTCGGACTCCAACGGCAGCTATTACGAAATGCCTTGCCGGAATGGAGAAAGAACGGCACGCAGATCAAGAAGGAAACCGATGCTCTATGGCGCATCCTCGATGCCGCCGTCTCAGATGAGGCTTTTACCAGCACGATCTTCATACTAGACGCCCTAGATGAGTGTCAGACAGACCATCAGGGGATGCTTGTGGAGAAGCTGGTACAATTCTACACTGAGAGGCACTCAGTAACCCGACAAAACTGGCTCAAGTTTCTTCTTACTAGCCGACCCTATGCGAACATTCAGAATGGCTTCCGTTCGGCTACAGAATCCTTCCCGGAGATTCGTATTCGCGGGGAGGATGAAAATGGACAGATTCACAAGGAGATTAACTTTATTGTCAAGATACGTGTGGAACAACTGGCCCAGGAGTTCAATCTAGCCTGGGAAACGCGGCAACAGCTAGAAGATCAACTTCTCCGGATGAGGCATCGGACATACCTCTGGTTGCATCTAGCCATGGAAGACATCCGTACCATGCTACGCATCAGCTTGGAGCCGGAAAGGCTGATCCAGAACTTGGCCAAATTGATCCCAGACTCGGTCGACGCCGCATACGAGAAGATTCTACAGCGAGTACCACGTAACGCCAGAAGACTTGTCAAATCGACTTTCCAGATAATTGTCGGTGCGTGGCGTCCCTTGACGATTCCAGAGCTGGCAATAGCGCTTGGAGCGGCCATGGCAGATTGGCGACGGGCAGCCATTGCCGGGTTGGAGCCAAGGGGGTTGGCCGAAAAGATCCGTCAGCTGTGCGGGCTTTTCGTGTTCATCGACGGCTCCGAAAGAGTGTACCTGATGCACCAGACGGCCAGAGAGTTCCTAGTCAAGAACGTGACACCAAATGGACGAGAATGGCCCGCCCAGATCAGGGCAACGCATAAATACGAAGACGTGAAAGGAGATCGGATGTTTGAAGTTACGAGCAAAGTAAGGAGATGGTATCATACAACGCGAGCCCAAGCAAACTTTCTCATGCTTAGGATATGCCTGACATATCTAAGCGCAGATGAGCTTGGTAACGGAAGTTTGATCGCATTTCGCGCCAATGATTACGGGCATTGGATCAAGAGAACCGCAGGGGAACTGCGGGATTACGAAGTACTGCACCCATTCTTTGAATATTCATGGCGCCAATGGGCAAACCACGCGATTGCGATATACCCGATCAAGATGGATCTACTATTGGAATTGGTAAATCACACAAGAGTTGCGCCAGCATTAAGAGACTACTGGCTCATATGTGTCTCTCATTTCGAGCTGATCAAAACCACCCAAATGCTGGTCAAAAACGGTGCCAACCTCGAAACCCGGTTTTGCTCAGGGCCCACGCCCTTTTGGAATGCTCTCTTGCGCAATGGAAGGGACACGATAGAGAATGAATCTATGGTGAGGCTTTTGGTCGGGATGGGTGCAAACATCGAAGCTCCGTCTTCTTCTACTTCAGATACTACGCCCCTTATGGGGGCTGTATGTCGGAACAATAAGGCTTTGGTGAGATTGCTTGTTGAGCTAGGTGCTGATTTGCAGGCCTCACACGTTGTTTCTAAGACGCCCTTGATCAATGCTGCCCGCAGCGGCCAAGATGATATGGCGAGACTTCTCATCAGCTTGGGTGCTCATGTTGATGGCAGAGATGTCTGTGGCATGACACCACTCATGTGGGCGATCGTGGAGAAAAAGGACAATATGACGAAACTGCTTCTGTGGCTGGGTGCTGATGTAGAAGCCAAAGACGGGATTGATCGCAAGACAGCCCTCTCGTGGGCTATTCAGAAAGAGCAAGAAGCTATAGCCGAACTACTGCTTGATCACGGCGCTCACATTGAGATTGAAGACTCTTTGTGGGATACGCCAGTCATGAGGGCTATCGCAAGCAGACGAAAGAATGTGGCGGAGCTGCTCCTTCAGCGCAATGCTAGCCTTTGGAGGACTCCTTTCGCTGAAGCACTACTGAGGAGGGCTTTGGAGACGAGGACTCCTTTCCCTGAAGCACTACTGAGGAGGGCTTTGGAGACGAGGAACCAAGCCATGGCAAGGACACCTGTACTGATGGGTCATGATGGTACCCAGGCTAGGATTATCACATTAGACCGTCTCGGCCACCGGCCTATGGGAGGCTTCACCGGAATTCGGCGAGGTGGTCTCAACAATTAGACGATTCTATTTTCTGGCTGGCCGGTTTCGAGAAGAAGGAGGGAAACATTCCCTCATGAGATCGGAGACGTTGATATTGCGACAGATGGCGTTATTATGATGGATTGAGATACAGAATTCATATCAGATGACATTATTTATGCTTTCCACACATTAACTAGAGAGATCTGACTTTGAAAGCAATTTTACGCAGCGGCTATCCAGCACTTTGGCAGACTGATAATATCTTTATTACTACTCAGGTACTATTACTGCTGCTGCTGCTGCTGCCGCCGCCGTTATGACTAGGTAGGTAATAACCAGCTTGGCTGCTCTCTGCTACGAGTTCCTACCTAGGTGCTTTATTCCGATCTGAGTATTAGTTTAAGAATTTATATACCTAGGTAGATAAAGTGCCTCAGTGGTGAACATGGAATTGAGAGCAATAATGATATTAATAGTTCATCTTGTCCAATAGGGGAACTGTGCAGGCATGCGTCGGTTCCTACTTAGGTAATCAAATAAGATACCTACTAGTACCTAGGTACCTTAATAAGGATACGAGTGGGGATGCAGCTCTGAGCCGATGCCTATCGATAACGACTTTTTTTCCCAACTTTTTTCTTATCGTTACCCAAAGACCCCGAGACCCGCCAACTTCTTCGCAGCATAGAACGGCCGCAACTCTTCAGCCATACAATTGGATCTGGATTGCAGCGCGAGCGATAATTCTTGACTACGTCTGCGACAGATATAAAGAATCGATCCAAAGATGGCCGCCACCAAGCACCTCCGCGCAGAGGCCGAGGACAGCGTGGCCGAGAACCGCCCGGTCAAGAAGTCCAAGGTCGCCGACGCTGGCGACGATGCCGAAAAGGCGCGCCTGAAGAAGGAGAAGAAGGACAAGAAGAAGGAAAAGAAGGAGAAGAAGCAGAAGGAGTCAAAGTCTGCTGACAATGAGGACAAGACTGACGCGCCCGTAGAGGAGGCCGCTGAAGAGGGCAAGAAGGACAAGAAGAAGTCAAAGAAGGACAAGAAAGACAAGAAGGAGAAGAAGCAAAAGGACGAGAGCAACCAGCAGGTCGTCGAGGAACAGCCCGAGAGCATGGACATTGACCAAGACGAGAAGCCCGCCGAAGACAAGAAAAAGTCCAAAAAGGACCGCAAAGCCAGCAAGCCCGCCGCGCAAGACGCCTCCAGCGGCCGCGAATACGTCCAGACCATGAGCCTGTCCAACGTCCCGCAGTCCGAGATTGACGAGTACCTGTCCAAGAACGAGATTGTCATCACCGACCCCCGAAACACCACCGGCAAGCTGCGCCCCGTCACCGAGTTCCACCACCTCCCTTCCACCAACCTGCTGGAGAAGAAGCCGTCGCCGTTTGCAAGCTACAAGGCGCCCACGCCCATCCAGGCCGCCTCATGGCCGTCCACCCTCTCCGGGCGCGACGTCGTTGGCGTGGCTGAGACGGGATCCGGCAAGACCATGGCTTTCGCGCTTCCCTGCGTCGAAGCCATTTCCGTCCTTGGAACAAAGGGCATCAAGGCCGTTGTTGTTTCGCCCACTAGAGAGCTGGCCATGCAGACTCACGAGCAGCTGGCTCGCCTGGCTGCCCTGTTGAGGCTCAAGTGCGTCTGCCTCTACGGCGGTGCTTCCAAGGACGATCAGCGTGCGCTGCTCCAGAAGGGCGCTGACATTATTGTCGCCACTCCTGGTCGGTTGAAGGATTTCATGTCTGATGGAACGGTCGACCTGAGCGGCTGCAAGTTCGCTGTTCTGGACGAGGCCGATCGCATGCTGGATAAGGGATTCGAGGAGGACATCAAGATGATCCTCGGTGCTTGCCCTCCCCGTGAGGAGCGCCAGACGCTCATGTTCACCGCTACGTGGCCGACCTCCGTCCAGAGCCTGGCCTCCACGTTCATGGTCGACCCCGTCAAGATCACCATCGGATCTCGCGGCAAGGAGACTGAGAACGGCTCGGTCGAGCTCCAAGCCAACACTCGCATCACGCAGCGAGTCGAGGTCCTCGACGGCCGCGACAAGGAGACCCGTCTCCTGCAAATCATCAAGCAGCACCAGCAGGGCAAGCAAAAGGACGACCGGATTCTCGTCTTCTGCCTGTACAAGAAGGAGGCCACGCGCGTCGAGAGCTTCCTTGCCCGCAAGGGCGTCCGCGTGGGCGGCATCCACGGCGACTTGAAGCAGGAGCAGCGGACGAGGAGCTTGGAGGCGTTCAAGACGGGCAAGACGCCGGTGCTGGTCGCTACGGATGTGGCTGCTCGAGGACTGGATATCCCCGAGGTCAAGCTGGTCATCAACGTCACTGTGAGTTGCATCGAGTGTGAGCTAATGCAGACTTGTGTCTAACTATCTTCTCTTCTAGTTCCCTCTCACCATTGAGGACTATGTTCACCGTATCGGACGAACGGGCAGAGCTGGCAAGACTGGCGAGGCCATTACCATGTTTACCGTCCAAGACAAGGCGCACTCTGGATCGTAAGTAGCCTCTCTGTCACACGTGTGCTTCCCCTCTTGAAATGGGGTGCTAACAAGAGCTCAACAGCCTCATCAACATTCTCAAGGGCGCCAACCAGCCCGTTCCGGACGAGCTGATGAAGTTCGGCACCGTCGTCAAGAAGAAGACGCACGACATGTACGGCGGCTTCTTCAAGGACGTTGATCCCAACCAAAAGTCAACAAAGATTACCTTTGACTAATTTCAAGGCATGGGCGGCTATTACCTAGGTACGTGTGCACGGGAGACAAAATGGGTTTCTCTTTACTCTCTCTTCTTCAGATGTGTTTTTTTTTTTTTTGTTTCGTCTTACTTTTGTTACTACTCGCGTTTGCTTGCTTTGCGGCCTCGGATAGACTGGACGCATTCGAGAAGGAATCTGCGCTCTAGAAACACACTGCAGCACCATGTTAGTCGGCTGAATGTCTCGAGGAGATACCAAGCATGTAGATATATATGCGTTTACATACATGAGAATCAGCAATGGAATGGCAGAGCCAGCAATCTTGATGAGCGTTGCGAATGGTCGAACTTGGCCATCAGCTTCAATGTTCAACCACCGCAAGAGCCCCAGTGTGGACAGTGAGACGGCGATTGTGGTTGTGGGAAATAGCGAAGCTGGCTCAAAGTCGACGCCGAGTGATTTGAAGTAGTTGACAATAAAGGCGGCGCTCCAGATGATTCGACACAGCATGTTGATGGAGTTGGCGTACACCAGTCCATGAGCACCGAGTTGGAGAACGCTCATGAAGAAAAAAGCAGACGCAGCAAAGACTGCTGAGAAGATGCCCATCCAGAACGACTGGCGGTGAACCTGAGCCTCCGTAGCGACAGAAGCAACAAATGACTCGGTGATTCCGTTGAGGCCCATAAAGGGAATGTAGAAGCAGTACGTGCCAAGAACTTGGCCAGCACCTGAGCCGGTCCAGCGTCTGCCCGCCACGATAGACAGAAGCGGGGGGGCTGCAATCGGCCCTATGCTGACAATGATAGCAGACAAGAGGATGTATAGACGCAGGATCGTATGTAGATTGCGCTTTGCCTCCGTGACTGATGGAGAGGGATGGCTGCCTTTGGAAGAAGATGCCGAGGGCGAAGATAACAGGCGAGAAAAGTAGCTGCGGCTACTCTCTTCGACGGGCTGAAAGAGGAGGCGGGCAAGCAGGCTGCCGTAATTGTTTGCCAAGGCATACACGCCCTGGACTTGGGGAGTAGAGAAGAGCGAGATGAGGAACGTATCGCCTTGGGTCAGCAGATGCTTGACCACGCTCTGGGCCATCATGCTGCCTGCGAGACTTACCGTCGGCTTGTAAAAGTAGGACAGCACAAAGTCGACTTCCTTGCTAGAAGCGAGCCGCTTGGGCAGAAGCGAGAATCCAGTGGTCAGCGCCAGGCGGTATCCAGAGGCAAAGTAAACTAGGAGGAGGGAGATGCCGTATGACAGCTGGCCGAGCGCAAAGGGCAGCACGCCGATATCCAGGCCCTTCCGAGACGCCCACACGGCAGACCCAAAGACGACGATGCAGCGAAGAAAGGTGGCGATGGATTCGGCAGCCGCGCGAGTGCCGAACTGAAGACGCGTCTGCATCAGGACGAAGCACGGCTCGGACAGCAGCTCGACCATGGCGGCAGCGCCGTAGAGCCAGAGCGACTCGACGAGCCAGGGAGTCTCCAGCGTGGCGGCCGGAGCTGAAGCAAGATACATCCATCCCAGAAGGACACTGACAAAGGCGCCCAGTCCCACGGCGAGATATCCCAGATTCACCACCGCCTGGCCCTCTCTTTTCGCGACAGCAGCATCGTCGGCATCATTATCATCATCATCATTCTTGGTGCTTGATGATGCTGCTCCGGCGATGCCCTGGCGCTGGATGGCGACGCGCAGGCTCTCGCGGGCGAAGAAGAGGACGGAGAGGTAGTAGACTTCGAGCTGCGTGGAGAGGCCGAGGAGCGGCGCGGTGAGGAAGCGCAGGAGGAGCTGGTTGGCGATGAAGGTGATGAGGCGGGAGGCGACTTGGAGGATGATGAGCAGGGAGGCGCCTTTGAGGGCCGAGGTTTGGGGAGGTGTGGGCGG
The DNA here is from genome assembly GCF_000167675.1 of Trichoderma reesei QM6a. Lineage (NCBI taxonomy): Eukaryota > Fungi > Ascomycota > Sordariomycetes > Hypocreales > Hypocreaceae > Trichoderma > Trichoderma reesei. The sequence goes on from NW_006711185.1 coordinate 63,198, forward strand.
TGAGGATGCCCGATTTGGTGAGCTGTTTTGGGGAGGCTGAGAGTTTGAGGCGTCGTTTGGAGGCGGCATCATGGGCTCATGGGAGCTGAAGCTGTGGTGGTGAATTGAAGAACAGATGTCGATGTCGATGTTGAAGATACCTGTACACGTGGAAGTTCTGGGGTCATATTATATGAGGTTCAATGAGCTCCATGACCGCCAAGCTGGAGCTGCGCAGGCGAGGGCGTTAGTGGGGGGGTTATAGTGGACTTTAGTGAGCGAGGTCCCTGGGGGATTGCTGTAAGTGAACCTGGGAGACGGGACGCACGCCGGAATCCCACACTACCCTAGAGGTGGGAACACGTCAACAGGTTGATATTGATGGAAATTCGAGGGTAGTATGGAAGACGAGTAACTGCACATGTGTCGGGATCTCGTTTGATCTTTTGACGAATGAATATGCAGAGGCTTGAAGAGGTTGACTCGATCGCTGGAGCTGACACCACTACCTATTGCCGCTCGGATCAAGAACAGTTCGCCTTCCTTGGGCGCAGAATTGTTTCCGATACGACGCCAGAAAGAGGGAGACGAGGTGCCGAGCAATACATACCTGTACCTAGACTTCGGCCAGTTTTATTTTGGGAGCCGTCACCTATGTATATGTAGGTATGTTGAGGGTGCGGGCACAAACACGAACAGACAGGCAAACGTACAAGGGGAAAACAAGTCAAGTCGGAGATGATGCGAGAGGCAAACGAGCCAAAACGAGCACGACCACATGTGGTGTCTGGTCTATTTTTGACATAGCGAGGGGCTTCCATCGACAAATTCACATGCAGTTTGATTGCGAATCAATATTTTCCATATTACGTCCCATGATCTGATCTACCTTGACAGTACAATCTCTACATGTCTTACACTCAAACAAACAATGTCCAGCTATCTGCGACAAACCCGTGGCCGTCTCCGATCTTCAAACCTGGGTCTAGTGCATCGACGGCATCAAGCCAATGACCCCCTGTCATGCGCTCCAGTCTAGCGTTTCTGATTCAGACAGTCTCGTCCTCAGCCTGCTTCCCTATAATAAGGTACATGCAGTTCAGCATTGGTAGGCCTGAGAATACACAGTATCGTGAGTGTCCTTGCGCTTTGCGTGCCGAGGGCTAGAGCTACTGCTGTTGCCGTCCGTGGAGCCGTCGTCAATATGGGTGTAGTCGGTGTGCTCAGAGTCGGTGGTGTCGGAATCCTCTGTGCCATCATACTCGAGCATTTTCCTGATCTCCCGATATTTGAACGAAGGACAGCTCTGTAGCATGCTCTGGATCGTACTTCGAGCATACTCTTCCGCGAAAGGAACATTGGCTTGGGCTGTGCAGTTTGTCATGATCTTCTTCATGATGGCACCTGCGGTACTGAACTGGCCTTTGGTGTCAAGACTTCTCGCCAGCTGGACACTGCTCCGCATGAAATCTGTTCCATCAAAAACTCTCTCGACACCAGCCTTATGATAGTCCTGCGTCTCCGAAATATAGCGGAGCCGAAAGGGCACCAGCACGCCGTCCATCTCGGGGTTGTATTTGGGCTTTGTGCTGTCAGTCTGTCCTGAATATCGAGCCCCCCCTGATATCCCCAGGAGAACCCACATGTCAGGCTCGCCATCTTCATGCTTGACCAGAGGTGGCTCTCTTATGTCGGCAGATAGTTCTTCGTCTTCTGTGGCCGAGAGCTGAAAAGGGTCAACCTGAGCCGTGTCGGAACAAGTCGATGGAAGCCAGCTGCTTTCGACAAGGTTCCCGCTGCTCACTCCATCGAGTTCAGACCCAAACTCGCCGTCTTGAAGGTCCACAAAGTCTCCAGGTAACGAGACCTGGGACAAGAAGAGGAGATGCCGAGCAATGTGCTCATGCAGATCCTCAGAGATGTGCTCGTGGTCGTACTGGGTGCAGAATGGACAGCTGCGCAGGGGCTGGCACGGAGGATACCAATAATTAAACTCCGAGTCTCCGATAGGGCTGGCTCCGTGACTATCGATCAAATGTTGCCGGAAGTCGTCCTTGTTCGCGAAACACACTGAGAAGTGGTGGCGGTGGCATTTCCAGCCACCTCCCATGTGGTACCTCTCGATATGCTTCATCCACTGATCATACGAGTCGAACATTGCATTCGGAGTTGGGCAGATCTCGTAAACGCACACGAAGGGCATCAGATCTTGCAGGATGTGTCGACTAAGAAGAGGGGGTGAGTATGTGCAGAAGGGGACTCTGTTGATGTGGATACGTACGGCCAATTTTCTTTGGTAAACTCTTCAGGCAGATACACTTCGAAGCAGTAGGGGCATCTTGTCTCGGTGCAGCTGTAGGGGCGAGGCGGGAGCTCCGCTGTGAGAAACATGGGCTTGTCCATTCTTTGCTTCTTCGAGTGTAGTCGCCCGCTCCCAGCGGTATGAGCAGTTGTGGCAGTTCGAACAGGGAGACCTGTCTGTGTTGGCACTCTCTTCATCGCGTTTCGACCCTGACTGCTTTGCAAGGCTGATTGGGCTCCCACGCTGGAGACTTTTTCGCCCTTGCCCAAAGCTTCGGCTGCTGGACGAGATTTTTCAGGCTCTGATGCATGGAGGGCCCGATGATCAAGCTCTTTCAATCCTGCCTTGAGAGAACACAAGTGTTGATGCCGGCTGAAGATTGTTTTCACCAGTCTCTGTTTGAGCACTTTGCTGGTGACTTTCAACGTGGTGTCCAGGTAATATTGCACCCTGTCTCTAAATCTGCATGTAAGATTTACTCTACTCTGCTCATCGTATTCGAAGTACAGCGAGGCATTGTCCGCACGGTGAAGCAAAATGCCTGATAGGCTGAGAAGCCGCCAGCAGTCGAACAGTTTCTCAAACAAGTCGTCGATACTTGCCTGCTGATTAGCACCGGACTCTGTTGTGAAGGAGATCTGATCTGGATTGCGCGATTGCAAGTCTTGTATGTCACTCTCGATAGCTTCAGCAAGGCGCAAAAGCAAGCTCTTGATACCACCATGACATACAGAACCCACCACAAGGCGCCAATCCATAGAGTCTCGGTTGTTGAAGATTGCCCCAGTGGCATATGCCCATGAGTTGAATCTGTCCGAGCTGTCGGTGGCCAACGGCAGCCTGTCGCGGTCATATTGAGACAAGAGGCGAAGATGTTCGCGAAAGAGGCCTTTGCACTGCGTTGCTGCCTCGAAGATAGTCATGGTGTCGTGCGTTCTGGCTCCAGCCTGCTGCTCAAATTTGGAGTCGTAGTTGTGATTGTCTTGTGGAAAAGGAATCTGGCTCATGAGCCGGTTTTCAATTCGCCCGTTGGCTGCCTAAGGCGGCAAGTTGAAGGAGAGATGATGGTGTGTGAAACCACCACCTGCTGTTTGTGCAGCAAACAAGCAAAAGGGGCAAGTTTGATGCTATTCATATGGCCGTAACTTGGCTTGCAGTAATGCTCAGCTGCAGGCGTTACTGGGACGTCATTCCCAGCTATCACTTTTGATTCCGCGGTTGAAACCCTCTTTGAGGGCCAAACATTCCATTAAATGCTCAGCCATCTTTTGGGGGTTCAGAACAGTTTTTGTTTGATTAACAAACACTTTTTGGTGGAAATTAGAGTATTAACATTCTTCGAAGGCTTGGCGAGTTTCTGTACGCCTGTCAGTTGACAAATGCATCACGCTCAGCACGGCATCGAAGCGAGATTGAGGTGTAGTGCTAATTATAACCAGAACTTTGACGAGGCTGGGCCAACGACAAGAAAAGTCCTCGCTAAGCCCCTGATTACTTCAGAGCATATGCGTGAATTAACGCAAACATTTGACGTGACCGACTCCTTAACAAACAAAGAATGCTCGGTAGTCCGAACGGTTGGGTAATAGTTATTAGAGGGGACGCATACAAGACGAGGATCAATGCAAACAAGGTAAAAGAATAAACTAAGTCTGCAAGGCAAAAGAAAAAGAGCGGAAACTCAGTGGTTTGACATATCGGAGCGTTTTCGATCAGACTTCAGATTGCTTCATGCATATTCGGGTCCAGTACGTGCCATATGTACTCCAAAAATACAATGTTTGGCTAACATTCACCTGCCATCCTCCTTATCCCGTCCCTACATCGATAAGAGCTCCTGCTCTATGGTCTTCGCACAAACCTACTAACTAACCCCCAGTGGTGTCCATTCGCACTCCTTTCTCTCTACTAAACCGCTCTGGATCGTTTTGCGCCTCAGAATAGACAGTGTCTTGGGTGCCTGCAATGCGTGAGCATGTACATCTGTGGACGCTGGTGGGCTGTGAGAACATACCATCGTCTAAGTTGTCGACCTCCATGCTTTCGGGGGTTCCGCCATCTGCGACTCAAAACTCAGTCATCCGTTAGACATCCAATGCTCACAAAAAAACACATGTGGCTTCTCCTATATTACCGGACAAATTTTCATCTTCCGAAGTGGAGAGCTCAAGACGGCGTAAGTGGTGCTGGAACCTAGTATCAATGAAGGCCGGATCGTCTTCTCCAGTCCAATCCTCTTCATGTTCTTTGGAGGGCAAAAAGTCCTCGGGTAACGACAGCTGTGAGAAGGAGAACAGGTGCTGAAAAATGTGCTCATTGACACCCTCGGAACCACTTGTGTTGTCGTAATGGTCACAGAATGGGCAACTCTCCAGGGGTCGGAAGGGCAAAGGCTCAGCGTTGTCTTCAGTGAGAGCCTCAAAGTCTTCAACGGGATCGGCGTCGTGATCATGGACCATGTGTCTCATGTATTCGTCCTCGTCGTGAAAATAAAAAGTGTTATCCTCGCAGCGGCAGACCCAGCCACCCTCGCGGTGATGTTCCTCCATGTGCTGGGTCCAGTCCTCAGAGGAATTGAACATTGCATTGGGTATCGGGCAACTTTCCATGACGCAGATGAAAGGCATCAGGTCTCGTATAATATGTAGACTGTATGCACGATCAGTATGTGCGGCAATCCAATAGAAGGGAAGGGGGAATACGTACCGCCAATTCTCTTCGGTGAATTCGATTATGGGATACGTTCTACAACAATAGGGACAGTGAATCTCGGTGCAGCCATGAGGGATGTCCGGCCGGGGCGGCAGATCTGCTTCGGACAGCATGGATTTGGTCGTTTCGTGCAGGTAGTCTGGGACGTACCCTTCTATCTGCGGTACCTGGCTGGTCGATGGGCCTGCTGTCGGGGCTGTCCAGGAGCAAGGTACAGTCTGAGCTGGCCTTTTCGGGATCTTGCCTGGCCGCTGACCTTGGTGAGAGGCTCTTCTAGCTTTCTTCCTGGAAGAGTTTGACATCAGGTGCGGAAATTTGGCTGTTGGTGGAGATGAGCTGACCGTGGGCTTCCCGTTGGAGCCATGGCGAACTGTTGTGCCCAGCTTTGCTCTGAGGAGGCAGAAATGCTGATGTCTCAGGCATATAGTTGCGCACAGTCGATTTTTTATCTCTTGGCTGATGTGTTGTTGAGTTTCATCTAGATAAGACTGTATTCTGGCCCTAAACCGGAGCATGAGGTTTTCTCCAGTCTGGCTATCATACTCGACGTACTTGAAGGCGTGCAGTGGCTGTCTCATCTCATAGCACCTATCAATGGCTTGTGCAGATCTTGTCAACGCGTGCAGTGCGCCATCGATACAAGTACCTTGCGACGTCTCGCTTATAGGAGTCAATCGTTCCAAAGATCCTGAGCGTAAGTCATTTACCTTCTGGTTCAGGGCTCTCATGAGGCGCTCCAGCAAACATATCACCTCAGAGTGCAAATCTTAGCCCCTCCCAATTCGCCAGTCTATCAACCCTCGCTTCTCAAAGACAGGCGTATCGTAATACACCCATAAATTGAAAGTGATAGATTGGTCCTCTATCAAGTCGGTCGGCGAACGGTTGACTTTAGATAATAGACGGCATTGCCTAAAGAGAACTTTGCACTGCGCTGACAAGTTGGAGACGGACATTGTAGGGGGCATTATGCAGTCGAGAGCCTCTCAGGTCTATTTTTTCTGTGAGTAGTTTCAGAGGCTTATGCAAGGCCGTACCAAAGAGGTGTTTTGAAGAAGGGAAGCATCCAACTTCGACTCCTGAGTGATTTTGTATTTGGGCTTGGGGGTCTGATGCTGCCGGGTGAAAGACACTCGTTCTCGGCACCATCTTGCCACTTGTGCAGCCAAGGCAAACTGTGAGAGGTGATTTGTAAGTTTGCTGCTTCTCACATGGTCACAAGGCTTACTCCAGCAAACATTTCTCAAGGCTGACGCCGAGTTGATCTGCTCGACTATTGTTCAGGGCATGATTCCAATTACCAGCAAGGTCTATGACAAGCTGTAACTGGACATCCCTTGCAATAACAAACGCTTGTAAAAGACCGAGCACTTGTGTTATTAGCATGCACTTATCCGAACAGCAAACAGCGCCAAAAATAGTCATTCAGCCAAACCCTTCGGCCACCCGGCGGTTCAACCGGTATCTTTTGTACGTCAAGCAATGGCTTAGACACAGATCAATGCCCGGTAACGAACAGCTATTTGAACACGAACTAGGCAACCACTGCGTCGCAACCAGGACTGCTTGGACGGTTACAGAGGAAGTGGATTTTCATGTTATATAAATGACGGTTGCTCGCCCTTACAGATTCACTTTGAGTTTCCACACCATTGGGCACCGATTCTGCAAAGCTCGTCGAGATCTTATCCTCGAAGGCCACGTCCGTTCTGTCTGCACAAAGACAATTCTGATTTTTACAGATTTCTCCCACTTCTCGATTTACCTGGCATATCTTGCGGGGACCCGAAGCGAGTTGGCCTACACCTTCTCAGGAGTCGCTTTTTGCTAGGAACAAAAGAGCTAGACAGAGAGAAACTTTCTTGAAGTCTACCTTACCTAACACAACATCATGTCAATCATTCCGGAGTCGACGACGCAGGAGGATGCTGATCATGCCCCCCCAAGTTCTCTACCACGCCAACGTCCACCATGGAGCCAGTATCATTTCGGCAGAACGCGGTCATCGAATAATTTCAACGTCTCTAAAGCCAATTCGAGTTCCAGCTCAAAAACCACATTGGAGCCGAGTATGAGCTTGGAAGTTCTGAAGAACTCCCTCAGCATCCGCATCTCGGCGGAACGGTTGTACAAGATTATTCACGAGCGCTGGCCATCCCAACCTACTATCAGTGACACAACTCTCGACCGCTGTTCGAAAGCCCAGTTGCAGCTGGATCCGCGCTGGTTCACACAGGGGAATAGGGAGGAGTCTTTCTTTATCATGTTAGAGGGCCCAGGCATTCTTCAGGAATGTAAGCTTCACCTGTCCCCTATATCAGAGTAAGTACATGTACCGCCCATTCCTCGGAATTCTATTCCGACGTAATCAGAAGCTAAATAAAGCCGAATCGCAGCACCACAGTAGTCAGACATAGCCTGCGTTGGGCCTCTCATAGAAGATGGAAAGACTTCTGCTTATACCTTGGTCATGATCACTCGGGCGAGCTCGAAGCTTATCCTCTGATATCGTTACGCCCAAAGCTCCAGACGTACGAGAATCTTCATGACGCTGTTGAATTCCGACTCATTCCGCTGGAGATCCTTCTACAAGAGCTCAAGCCTTCCTTCGCTGCAAAGAAGTTCATGGAGATGACTCTCGCACGATCTTTGCTACTTCTGCTGGATGGACCGTGGGTACGAACTCACCTACATCTGCAAAATGTTTCAGTATTTTGCAGGATTGTAAATGGCGTTATCCACCCCCGATTTGACAAGATGTTCCTCTCGACCTCTTTTGGCTCAGCCGTTGACCCTGACGAATGGCTGAAACACAACGATACGCCGTTGATGCCTGCAATCCTGGCTCTCGGGATATTGTTTGCGGAGATCGAACTCGGAACCTCTTTGCAGACAATATATGAGGGCGTGGATCCTGAGCTGAAGGTTTCAGATCCAGTTCGAGTGGCTCAAGTTCTTTTCAAAGAATGCGAGAAGGAGTTTGGCAGGGCACTCGGTGTTATGAGGATCATGGACTCCTGTTTTGGCCCGAGTCCACTTCATAGGACTGCATGGATACCGCCTAATGATGGCCTCATTCAAAATGATACGGACTTTGTCAACCGGTACTATGCCAATATCGTTAGGCCTCTCGAGGAAGATTTGGTTAGCTTGGGCTGGTCATGGGATGAGATCAATGGGCGGACTCCTCGCATCCTAGGCGACGCAGAAGTCGTGAGAATCTTCACATCCTCCATACATCATGCCAACGACTTGCTGGGACATCCCCAGGAAACGACGGCTCCGGTCATTCCTATGATGGAAGACACAGAACAGGAGATTAGACTTCTCTCTGCAGAAGAAAGGTGACCCATGCCTGTATTGAGCGACAAGTTTAGCTATTGACCTCATTATACTGTAGTACTCCAGACAATCATCGGCCCACGGGGTTTAGAGATGTACACAAAAGGCAATTTGTCCCACGGATGGATAATTTCGGCGAAAGCGAGTCTCAAAAGGCTCAAGAACCGTCTGTACCAGACACTGGCGCCGACAAGGCACACCGGGTCTTCCAAGATTCCAACAAGAAGCGCAAACTGGATGTCAGCTGCAAACTCGTTGAACCTCGGGGTGTCGAAGAGCTACATCCCTCGTGATTACAATCACTGGGTCTTCACCAAGGCAAGCCATTTCGGCTGAACTGGAACGCTGCAGCTGGGCCAAATCTTAGAGGCGAGTCTATATGGTCACAGGAGATCGAGTCGCGATGAATGCACGTTCATGTTGCCACAATGGGAATGATGTGGTGTCCTAGGGTGCTATGCAGACGAGGGCGCCGGAAAGCAACAACAATCAGCATGGGGACTCAGTTGAAGGAGAGAGAGCTGGACATGGAAGATATCGACCAGGCGCCTGATCTCAATTTTTTGTATCGGCTAAATGAGGTCAGCTATGGCATCAAAACTTTAACACAAGCCGTGTTAGAAGGGGCAGATGGCCTATGTAAATGCGCAAGATGGGCCGTGCGGGCCGATGGTTATGGTTGACGGCTTTGAAGTCTTGGGTTTTGAGGACATGCCTTTCGGCAACAATTCGATCAAGTTCGAATTGATTCCTGTTTCCGGGCATGAGAATCTTCAATGCTATATCAGCAAGTAGTAGGGCAATAATATGCGAGAAAATTCATTGCTCGAAGCGATATCTTCAGTATTAATGAGTGTCTATTTACCTTGATGCATGACTGTGTCAATTATCTCTACCTAGTTCATGGTCTTTTGCCAGTTTGCAGTCCACAAATAAGTATACCAGTTAGTCGTAATACCGCCTCTCGACTTTACTCCTGGCCTTGAACAGCCGCACAAGATACGAATCGTCCTCATCATCTCTACCATTATCAGCAGCAAACCTACCCGATCTCTGCGCCTTCCGCCGCTCTTGTGTCTCTGGACTCGGCGATGCCGTCATGGCCCGATCAATAGGCTCAAAGACCGATCGTAGAATCGTTGGCTTATGAGGATTCAGAACTCCGTACGCCATAGAGGCCCCATGCCGGACAGCAAGCTTGTTGCAGTCGAATCCAGCCCCATTCTTCAGCCGTCTATTGGCACCCCTTGCTAACAACAGCCTGACGACATCAACCTGATCAGAGACGACCGCTAGGAGCAAAGGCGTGTCTCTCGTACGCTGAAGCTGGGCATCTATCGCAGCGCCAGCGGCAAGCAGTGCTTCTACCGCCGCTGCGGCGCCCACTTGTGCTGCATGATGAAGGGGCGTGAAGCCGAACACGTTGCGAACATTGACCATGGCTCCCGAGTCCAGCAGGGCATTTACCATTTCTGCATCGCCCTTCCGACAAGCGTTGTCAAGAGGAGTATAGTCTTCTCTGTTTCGCGCATTCGGGTTCGCTCCACAAGCGACGAGCTCGCGAACAACGTCCGGGGAGCTGTAATAGACGGCGATGAACAGAGACTGATTCAGATCGCAGGAATTTGGGAGGGGCATTGTCTTGAGCAACAGCCGGTTGCGCAACTCTCGGATGCAAGACTTTAGTCCCAAGGCGACAAAAGCTTGCAAGAAATCACCCCAGTCGATTTGATGGAAGCGATGGGCTCGAGGCAGGTGTAAGCCGTCCTGGAAGCTGTACCACAGACGCAGGCATTGAGGGCCGTGATCAAGCAGCATATCGAGAACAGCAGCCTGTGAAATTTGAGACTGCTCTGCGGATACCAAGTGTGCTTCGAGAGACTGGATACAATATTCGAGTAGGGGGAGTTCTGAGAAAACGAGTTTGATGGCTTTGAGCATGCCACGCGCATATGAGTCGACTTGAGAAGTAGTGTATGGCTCGTAGGTTGTAGAGTTGTAACTGCCCAGCAGATGTTGTCTTGCCCGCTCTATGGCGATACTGCTGATGGTTTCGGTAGGATTGATCCATTGTAAAAAGTTGCTCGGCTCGCTCCATTTCGAGGGTCTTCTCTTTGAGAACGGGTTGCTACGCGACCTCAGTAAGATCATGGAAGCACACGACAGTGTAGCCTGCTGAGAGAGGTACCGCATGCAGGTGAGAGCCATGAAGTGGTTACCAAGACCTGGCAGATAGACAGGATAGTATGAAGACTGCAGTATCGCAAGCCCTTTCTGCAGAAGGAAGCCCGGCACCGTCTGGTGAATGAACTGAACCCGGTCCGGTTCGCCTTTTTGAAGACTCTTCTCAATCGTGAGAAGGCCGCGGGAACGGCTTCTGATGAACCGTTCTGTTTGAGGGCCTTTGTTGATGAATTGTTGCGATCTCTTCCATGCGTCAAAGGTTACGATTGAGTTATTTCGGCTGAATTGCATGGCAAAGCACAGCTCGAGCGAACTCAGTCTCCTCGTCGCAAAGAGCATCCAGCTCAGCATATCATATGTATCCCTTCGCTCAATGGGGCCAAGCTTGAGAAATATCTGCGTAAAAAGGCCGTCTAGCTCGCGAGGAGTGTCGTAAAGAGCTTCTAGCCTCTCGTCAAGCGTCTCTCCATTATCATCCGCCTCGAGGATACTACTCGTGACTAGGTCCACCCAAAGGAAAATGCCGTCAGCCCGAGAGAGAATCGATTGGATCATGTCCTCGTTATTCGGGGCGTTGGACATGTGAGCCAGCTTTTGATAGGTGAATGTTTCAATGTCTGCGTGGTTCTTCCTTTCAACCCAGATCTCGGGGCAATTGTCGATGTAAATGTTGGGATAATGCCGGCTAGAGAGGCAAACCTTGAACTTGCTGAAAGGCTTATGGGAGTCATCTGGACAAACCTGTAGTCGGAAGAACTGTAGAAGGAGACGAACCTCGTCCACCGAGCCTTCATCCAGGCCATCGAGGAGGAGTACCGTCGGTCTCCAGGTTGGAAGCTTCGAGGAGATTTCAAGGACGCCCATAAGCTCTTCGATCTGCCACTCCAGATTGCGGCCTTTGACGAAACGACTGTCCGATGCGATCATGAAGTCTCTGAGCAGTTGGCCGTTCTGGGTGAAAATCTGATAAAGAACGGACTGTAACAGGCCACGGCTCGACTTTTCCAGAGCTTGGCCAGAGGCATCGTAGAAAAAGGAAGCTATAGTCACTGCGCTGGTGTCCGTGTTCTGAAGTAGCTCTTCTAGAGTGTGCTTCATCAGGGTGGATTTACCAGAACCGGCGCTTCCCTTGACCCAGAGGAATCGGTGGTCGCCGTTCAGCCAGGCCTGGTAGCCTGGGTCCTGCGACAGCCAGTTGCCGGTGCCTTTGCATGGACTTCTGATTACCAGCTGCCGATGATACATCTGGGGAAACTCCAACGACTCGAGCACTGACGACGATCAGTCTGGAGAGCATGGCAGCGCTCATCATCCAACCTACCTTTTTGGCAATTTGTTTCGAGAACCTTTTGAGCAGTCTCCTTCTTCTTATTGTCTAAACACTCGCGTTAATGGAATATTCCAGGGGCAACATCATGGACAGTTGAGGATTCTTACCATAAATCTCGCTCAACATGGGAGGATCTCGAACAGCCGGCACAACAGACAAAAGTTCCCTCGCAAACGCAGCGGCAGTGAGAGCGGCGTAGGGCTGCCAGCTCGCGTTCTTGTGTGAATCCGCATAATCACAGATTCCTCGTATGACGAGACACGGAAACCGGTTCATGAGCCCGGCCGCTTCCATCTCAAAGCAGAGAACACCGCCAAGCTCTTCACTGAGCTTATCTCGAGCCACGCCATCTCTCATGACTTGGTTTCCAGAAGCGATCGTCCCATGATGAACCCTGACACCGAGCCCTTTTCGAACCGGGCGGTCGATGAGATAACTGCTGGAGCAGCTATCACACGAAGAGGCTCCGACATGTTGGTAGCTCGCCTCATAGAGGCGATCAGCTCCAGCATTCTCCCGTGTGAAATGAGGCAGATGGTTGGCGCGAGAGATGTGAACCGACAACATGTCCTTGGATCGCAATTGACGAGCTTGCAGCTGCGAGATAGCGTTCAGAAGAACCGTCGGAGGCGTGTTCAGGAACCCAGTCCGCTCGAATCCACCAGGTCTTGTCTTGCCCAGATCATATTGGACCACTCCGCCATGCATCGACTGTGGCTGACTGACAACAACGTCCCCTAGGCGGACATCCTCAACACCCGGCACGCCTCCGCCAACTCCCACCATCAGCCCGAATCGCATTGCTGGAAAGTCGGACTGCAGCTGGACGGCAACAGCGGCGGCCGAGTTCGTGCCTGTCTGGCCCGCCGGCAACGTTGCGAGGACAACATTGTGGTCTCCGATACGTCCGAGAGTGTAGGAGCAGGTGTGTTTGTCGTCGATGATTTCGTGCTCCTCATCCAGCATCTCCTGCGCCGCAGCCAGCTCTATCGGCAGGGCGCAGATCCAGCCCACGGTGTAGTCGCTTGGTTGGAGGCTTGAAGTTGATGACTCCATCTAAAGTATGCATGTGCGGCTCTACATGAGTGACTGACGCGGCCAGGCCGACATGGGCCACATTCATGAAGGCAAAGCAGGTTTCGTGCAGGCAGCAGGAGGCACAAAGGCATGATAGATCTGTTTGCACAGCCCCGCGCTCATGTTGATCCCTTTGAGGTCGGTAAGGCACGTCCCTCGTACTAGGCCCCACATCGTCTTTGTCAGCAACGCGGTACGCGATCGTGACAGAGGTCCTAACAGACAAAGTTCCATTAAAAATACATACAATTTTATCTTAAAATACATTCTAATAGATAAAAAAATAAGTGAAAAAAACCTAAAAAAAAACCTTAAAAGTGCTTATAACCTTAAAAATGCAAATCTAGCAATAGCTTTATCTTAATTACTGCATCTAGCTGTGGCTGTGATAAATAATAATTTTATTCTGTTACAGGTTAAGTAACGCAATCCTAAAATTAAGCCTCTGCCTGCTATGCCTTTATCTCTCTTCTAACACTTTCTACCTATTTTACTAGCAACCTAATAAGTAGAATACATTAATAAAGCCCAGCTGCCAGGCATTTAGGGCCTGCTGCTGTAATAAAGCCCAGTTTCTATTAATAAAGTATATCTATAGGTTAGCATACTGATTTATATAGGAATCTATAGGGAAATTGCGTTGTAAGACTATTAAAAGACTTCCTTAGTAAATGCCTTGCGGCTAATACATGATTTTATTAAATTTATGTTATATAACTGTTTCCAGCAGATTTTATGCTAAATATGCATTTTTAACCTGTTAATAATCGCAAACAAGGCCAGCAAGAGCTTTTAACGCATTTAGGAGTGGTCTGCATATATACAGGCCGCATTTATTACCCTTTAAAAGCCCAGCATGAATATAGCTGTAGATAAGTGTATAATCCGCTATATAGGGAGATCCTAGGAGATAACGCTTATCTGCAGCAAGCCTATTCTAATCGGCTTTAAGGCTTAGGTTATAGCTTAAGCTAGCTATTTCTTTTAGTAGGAATTCTATATCCCTCCTTCTATAATCCCTTAAAAATGTAAGAGAGGCGCTAAAGGCGTTAATGCATTAGCGCTGATGCAAGCTGTAGTCTTTTCCTTAGTAAATTAGCTAGAAAAGGCTAGCTATTATGTCTTTATAAATAACCTCTTTTCTATGCTAACCCTCTTCTGCCTTCTTTATGATTAAGGGCACGCTATAATAGGCACCCTGCAGTTAAATTATTACGCTTTAAAGAGCTTTATTACTGTAAAAAATAATAATTAGAAGGGAAAGTGCTGGCCTTAGGGACAGCTTATTACAGAAGCTATTAAAAATAATAAGGTTAGAATGCCTTAAGATAGATGTCTTAGAAAAATATATACTAATCTGTCTTAAATGCTTCTAGGTTAACTAAATTGCATAAAAAGATAACTCCTTTATCCTCTTCCTTATAATAGCGCATAAAGGTAATAAATTTCATTATTATAATCGCAAGCGGCTAAAAGCCTTATAGCTGCACACACAGCCTATTAGGCTTATTTTTAGTAATGAAGGAAGGAAGGAGCTCCTAATTCTAATTATTGCAACTGACTATAACTTTAAAATAGGGTCTGTTAATATTAATAACCAGCTAAAAAGCGGCTTAGGATATAATTATTAATTTTATAGGGGAGGTTAGCAGGTATTAGTATAGTCTTTTCTTTTTAATATTTGCCTTATTAATAGCTATAAACTATAATAATAAGGGAAGCCTAGCTAGGAGGTTATTGCAGGCTAAGTTAAGTGGCATATATGCATTTGCAGCAAGATTTTTTAAGTGTATAGCTAAAAGGGCTCCTTAAGATAAAGGTTCTGGGCTAGAGATATCTATATACCTATTTTACAGCATAAGCATATCTGTTATAGGAAACGGGCGTCTTATGCTAGCTGCAAGGGCTGATGCATTAGCGAAATTCAGTTGTAATTGCAGCAGATAAGAGTTTTAAAGGCGCGGGGTGCTATAATGAATTGGCAATGTAATAGTTGTAATGTAGCTATTTATACAGGCCTAGATTGCTGGTACCTTTATCACCAGCCAATTTAGGTGTGATTTTATGTATCTTTAATTTCCAGGCGTCTAATTGGCTATAATTGATCTATAAATACAAAGGACATGCCTTACCGACCTCAAAGGGATACTGCGGCTTCGTTATGACTGGTTGGGAAAATAGTTTGTCTAGCCGTATGCAGCCTGATCCTTCGATTGTCGAGGCTTGCAGGGGGTAGATTCTATGCAGAGTGAATATGCTGATGCGCAAGACAACTGCATAGGTATGGGGAACACTGAACACTGCGCGCAACTTATACCACAGCAAGATGTTCTCTAACGTGGTCTTAAATAACACTCCCGTACCTAGGAAATATCCCAGGTGGTGTTTGTGGTAAGATAGAGTACATGGGGACCAGACGACTTAGCCTCATTGAACCACCTGCATGATGAGGTGCATACAGTGGGTTAGACGAAGCCGAACAAAACAACAGGCGTGATAGCAGTTGTAGTTGTCAAGTCATTATTGTAGGTGATAACCAATGTTAAACTTGGGTTGCATGACGATTTTAATGGGAGTGACTATACAACACTTTAACTTGGCTATCCAGCAGCTCATTACTGCTACTATGACTGGAGCAGAGGTTCTACTGTTTGCTACTCTTCCCTACTCCTCTCTTTTCTTACCTAATATAATGGTCAAGAAGAAGAAGATGCTTGAACTAAGTATCCAGAAAACTCTCACAAGCGTGTCAAGTCAATAGATATTGAGAGTGCTAGATAGCCAAGTTGGGCGGCTGAACAGTCGATCCAGACTTGATGGACTGTTAGCTACTGATCACCATGCGGTAGACATAGAAGATCAAGATTATGGCGAGAATCTTCGCCAAAGCTGATATATGAAGCTTTATCACGGCAGGAGGCGGCAAATATGCTATCTAATGCTTCACTGTAGACGGAGTACTTTCATCGAGGCAGGCTTGACGGTTTTCATTCATGTTATAGAGAATACAAAAGCTCGTGTCTGGGCGAGTTCTCCAGGTTAAAATAGTTGAAGAAACGCCGGGGTTGATGTTATAATGAAGGCCAGTAGAGGGCCAACCTGAGCTCAGCCAATTTGAAGCTTTCGACTTATTCCATATCTTTCAACATTCGCAATCCTATAAAATATGCAATACATGGACGATTAGTTTGTCCTGTAGGCAGCCATGAAAAGGTTTGGTCTTTTCCCATACATTGCTGATGTTGTATTGTCGACCCGTATGTCTGTCATTGCTATCATGCAGAGTACAAAACAAATTACCGATCCAGCAACGGCTCGACACATAAGAGTCAGCTCTGGTCTACCTTAATCTACCTTGCTACATGAATACCACAGTGCAAGACATAGCGAAGGCATGCATGAGCCATAGTTTACCATTCTCAAGGCCATCTCCTCCTTGCGACTTATCCAACACCAGAAAGCCACGTCCATGATACCCTATAGAATTACTCAAGCCGTTTGTTCCTTGCCTTGGGCTCATTGACAAAGACACATTCTATAAATGTGCAACATGATGGCGTTTGAATTCACACTAGCATGTCGAGAATGGCACGAACGCCTGCCACACTGAGGCTTGACAATGAGACGCCCACGTCTCCTTTTGTCTCGGAAAGAAGCCATCAAACAATCATGTGATGCCCGCACTTGCATTTCGTGGCTGTAGCCACAACCAGAAATAGAGTCACTTCACACACACGATACCTGTAGTAGATGTAAGCCTCCAACCCCTAAACCAACACCCTATTCCCCCCTTTTCCCTATCTAATCGACAAGTGCCAACAGCCTCACCGGACTAAATCAGTAACCGTAGCCCGAACAACTCCAACAGCTACATCGCTTCCCCCAGGGCAACAACAAAAAAAAAAGAAAAAAAAAGTGAAAGCCCGGCTTATCACCCATCAAGCACGGCTCCCTTCTTCTTCCTCTCCCACCTTCCACACGGGCCACAGAGTATGACTCGCGCCCAGCCATGATTCAGCAAGCATTTTGGCCAAGGAAGACTAAATCGAAGCGAACCACGCGCGCTGCCCCGTGCTTCTTTTGGCTCCCTCATTAGCGTTTTGTAATGATTAATCACAGAAATCCGGCAGACGTTCCTATTCAACCCGAGACAACGGAACTGGGTGGAGGGGAGGGCGGAACCAAGTCCCGCATGAATAAGAACAAGGGAACAAAACGTGGCTGGCTCCTAACTAGACCGGCTGGTGATCCAACGGGATCGTTCCCGGAGGTGGGCTCGCCTAGCCCAAAGTTTTCTTCTCCTGTAGAGTAGTAGTACTCGTAGCATCGTAGAAAGACGATTGAATCGGTTGGAACTAGTAGTAGTATCTGCTAGGTAGCAACAAGTTACCCTCGGTTAGTGAAAGGACGAGGTTGGCTTTGGTTTGCCGACAGCCGCCGGCTCGTTTTACTTACACGATCCGAGCAACGCATGGACTGGTTCTTATATTGCTGCCTGGGGTTTGCGGAGTCCAGCTGTTCCGGGGATCGAAGTTCTACTACATACTACTACCACGGTAGCGGCTGGAGAAATGATGCTCAGTTGGGCTAGGTGCATTAGCTGGAACGAAGAAGACGGGGATGAACGATCCGCACAGCCGTCGCTTCTGTCGTGAGCTAATAGTCCTGAAGTGTCCACCGTTGATGGTTTCGATGAAGAGCTGCATGCAAGAGGTGGATAGTCAAAAGAAACCGTCTCCGGGTAAAGACGATCATGTTATTTTCCGGAGTGTTCTAGGGCTAGGCAACGGCGTTCTAGCTGTTCGGGAGATCGATAGTCATAGTAATAGCTACTCAGGTAAGCATCGTTAGCACCATTTCCCATCACTGCTGGTCTGCATATAGCGGAAGCAGAAACGTTTCGACATTCCTCTGTTTGGGCACTCCTGCAATGTTCCAGAAGATTGATGCTTGATTGACTAGCCCCAGTTTGGCGCACTGGTGTAGCTATCGTTGTCCAATCCGGTGGTGTCCAGAAGCCACCTGTTGCTCTCCAGGAGATCCTTCAGCTGGCCATCCAGCCACTTAACATCTCCTTTGCTGACACCGGGTCCACCGGCCCTATATCTCTTTGTCAGTCGTGTACAGCAGCAGAAAGCCACAATGCGTTGCTATGCATTCCCAAGGAACTTACCAGTGGCCCCAGACGGATGGAAATGGAATACACTGTCCAACGCCTTCCGCCATGTGCCGCACCTCGTACTGTGAATCTTCGGGAGGGAAATACAGGTCAGTTTTGCCTGGCAGAACTAACGTTTTCGCTTTGATGCTCTGCATGGCCAGTTCCAGCTTCTTGTTATACGGCTCCTGATCAGAGCAATCGGCAGCCTGCCACGTGTGAAGCATGGTAAGCAGATTCTCAGGGTCTGCACATGTCGTTAGCAAACAAACGCAACGATCCAGTCAGACCGGGCAACAAACCTTTGGACAGGGCCCACGACTCCCAGAAGTTGACCAAGAAGTCCTCCAGGTCCTTGTAGCCTAGCTCCGTCTCATAGACCTTGTCCCTGTAGAACGCCTGGCTGAGCCCCCATCCCGCATACACTCGCCCGAAAGCCTTCAGCCCGACGACCTTTTCCTCCTCCGTCCACGCCCGGTACGCCGGCGCTGACTCGCCGGCAGCACTACCACCGGAAGAAGCTCCCTTGGCGGCGAGTAGTGCGCTCTTGACGCCCTCGAGAAACACCTGGTTGTGCAGCGACGTGCGCGCACTCCCGCAGAAGGGCGCCCCGAGGTCCATGAAGTCGGGATACTGGGTGAGCCACTGATACGTCTGGCTGGCGCCCAAGCTCCATCCGAGCACCAGTCGCGCGATCTGGACGCCCAGATGCTCGGTTACGAGCCGATGCTGCGCGGTCACATTGTCCTTGACGGTGATGTTGGGAAACGGCTTGAGGGGCGACTCGCGCGGCGTGTTGGATGGGCTGCTCGACTGTCCGTTGCCAAAGAGAGCTGGGATGATGATGAAGTATTGACGGGGGTCGAGAGCCTTGTCTTCACCTATGAGCCATTCGTTGTCCGAGATGGCGCCGCTGAACCACGAAGGGTAGATGATGGCGGGAGAGGAGGGGTCGCCAAAGGTCTTGTAGGCGATGAATGCACCTGGAAGGGTCTCGCCAGAGACGAGCTTGAAGTCGCCCAGCTCGAAGATGCTGTAGTCCATTTCACTCCCCATGATGCTCACTTCTTGATTTGGTGCTGGTAGACACAGATCCTGTTGCCTTGTTGATGGAAGGATGAAGATGGTGATTCCCCTCACAAACGCGACTACTTATGAGAGGGGCTCCTGACGTATGCCGAATAAAAGCGCATACAAGTGCCTCGCCCAGTCGGAGACATTTCTCATGGCCAGTATGTTTTCTTTATTCTTGGGGGAAGGCTCTTGATTCGACAGAATGTGGCTTAAGCAGGGCGTGATGAGGGGAAGCTGCATGTGCAATACGACAACGCGAGCACGTGAGTTGCATTGATGCGTATACGTTCTTCTGCTTGAGTTTTGCATATAGTATTGCGGTTGCTGCTCGGGAGAGTATTCAGGTGTGGTTGGTTGGGGTGAACTTGAATTCTGTCGAAGCTCCTCGTGATGATGCGTCCAGTGGTGTTTCTGTCCAGTGGGAAGCATTTCACTCTCATTGCGCCCCGTAGTTGCGCGGGAGCGATCCAAACATAGCAACTTATGGCTCCGCTCCGGCTCCGGATAGCTTTACGCGGCCGTCTTCCCTCTCATTGAGTTGTCCACAGAGCAATCGTGCCCTCAAGACACTTTGATGGCACAAAGCATTAGACATGAGCTAGCGCTACAGCAAAGACAGTCAAATCCTGACGGCAACAGCTAGAGGTCCCCGATCGGTCCGTTTCGCCAGCAGTTCTCGGAAGACCACGACACCAAGGCCCGTTGACGAGCATCCTCTATAAATGAGGGATGCGGTGGACACCGATAAGTTGGCCGCTGGCAAAATTCTCACCCAATTGATGAGAGAAAAGAGGCTCATTTACCACGTATGACAGCGGTTCGTTTGTCATCTCAAGTTCCAATCTCCTGGATCTAGCGCTTTGCAGCGCGGGCCGAGTCGTCGAAGGCCAGGGACATCGCCGCAGTTGGTGCTGACGATGCAGGCATCCTAGCGCAGGTTGCTGCAGCCAGTCCCCTATTTCCTTGTCCCTATTCGAACTCGGGTTAGGTCATCTCACGGCTGAGCATCTAGAAGGATGGAATGGGACAGTGAAACGTGGGATCCCTCCTCGGCGGCGTGGATTGTGCTTCGACGGAGAAACCGGCCTGTGTAATCAACATCGCCGGCATCGTCAACCTGGCTAAGGCCGCAGAGTTGGGCGGACGACACAATGGATGCTGAGTAGACCTGTTGGTCTGTTGGATACAAGCACCATGTCGCCGCGCAACGAAAATGAATGGTTGGCTGTTTGATGCTGGCTTGGCCATACCGTTGTGTTGTAATGTAGCAAGTCAAGCATTTTTAGCGCCAACTCGCACTTGTCTTTGGGTTGCACACCTGGAGAATTCGGCCTCCGGGCGATCGCTTGACGGAGAACTTGAGGAGAGGAGGTCATGAAAAGATGGGTGGGTGAATGGGTGGTGCCCTGATATTACTCCGTGATGCTTCGACACACGCCCTCGAGCACCAAGGCTGATGGGACAACCCCCCAATTGTCCGGCTGCATCAAGGGATGGCTTTGCAGTGGTCCTTTGGCCTTCCTATCCCGTGTCGCGAATTTTGAGGTTGGTGACTGGATAGTCATCAACCCGTCCAACCATGGGACGCGGCGCACTTCGCACTGTTGCTCCCTCTCGCCCGTGAACGCCATCGTCTCTCTTTCTCTCTCCGCAGCGCAAGTCATGTCCCGCGGGTTGGGTGGGTGGACACTCGATAGCGTTTGGAGTGCCTGGGGTTGATGAAGCGGGATGCAGCTATAGAGTTGGCCCACTCACTCTTGATTTTCCGAGTCCGCCCACTCTGGTGAGGTTGTAGGATTCTGGAGCAAAACCGATGGCACCTCTCGTTGATCGTCAGTGACAGCTCGGAGACGGTTGCAATGTCTGGCCTCGACACACTCGACTCGGACCAGGAGGGAGGCACACGACTGCCATTGGTGAGCCCAGCGAGAACCAACGTTCGACACAAATTGACGCTGCAGTCGATGCGAGCCTGGCATTGGTGGTGGCTGCGGGGCGTCGTCACCCAAGATATTGATGCAATTTCCGTGTCAGATGTGTGTCCATGTAATACAGCAGCAGCACAGCAACTCGCGCACAACCGCTCAGTGGTACGGCGCGGACATTGAAGGAGGGAGACGAAGCCTATAGCAGAACACAACGCATCAGCCAGTCCGAGCAGTAAGCCGTGATGCTGATTGTGACGGAGGTGACGAAGGTGACGATGCCACCTCTCGCGAGCAGCAGCAGCCACCGCTCCCGTCATGCAGCATCGCGTCTGACAGGTCGCCTGGTCGAGCCGATCCAGTTGCAGGTCGCCCACCCATCACGACGGATTCGCAGCGTCCTCATGTGTAGGTACTCGTAGGCGAAGACGGGCAGCTCCATTCCTGCTGCCACCTCGAATCAGCAGCTAGTGCTAGTAATCCGCTCGTGCAGCTCTAGTTTCTGCAGCATCGAGCTGCCAAGGAAGGACTGGCGGGGGAGCTGCGAGCGGTGCAGGGGGGGTTTGCAGGCGAGAGGCGAGGAGCCTTGCATGGATTCAGGTCGAGTTCCGCTGCGTTTGATGGCGATGGCCTGACCTGAAAGGTTGAGCGAGGGTTGAGCTTCGGGGGACCTTGATGGGGCTAGTCGCGGTTGCTGCATAGCTGCGCGTATAGCGATTGAGTCGAGGAAAGCATGTGAAGCTGCTGCCCGCTAAGGTACCTTACCTAGGTAGAGCGCCACGTTCCGGTGCCGACAGCCTCCCAACCGCGGCAGATACGTAATACTGGTGCGGCCAGGAGAGAAATGAAGGGCAATTGCCAATCTGAATGGAAACGCGAGTAGTAGTGATACCAGTTCAATTTGTGTTTGGACCGAGGATTTCCGCTGGGACTCCTGCGTCTCTTCTCGACCATCTGGAGCAATACTTGTAGTAATCGATTGCTTGTTCGTCTCCACTTCGTGCCGCCTAGCAGAATCAATTGCTTAATTCCATAAAGCAAGCTTGTACCTTGAGTACCTAAATTCTCTAGAAGGTAAGGTAACTTGAAAGTGCCTCGTCCACCGCAGCCTTGTACAGGCTACCCAGTTCCCCATACTCGTGCCTCCCCAGCTTGATGGGACTGGTACCTTCGCCGGCCAGGTGGCCTGACCTGACACTGACTCAAGCCGCTCCCCAGCGAAATTCGAGTCACGTTACCGAGATTCTGCACTCTCTCACCGCAGGGCTGACTGTCGGCTATGTTCGGAAAAGCACACACAAGACCAGTTCGACCAGGCATCAACAAAGAACAAGCAGGGATCCTCCCCTCTGTTCCCCATGGACTTCGCTCGGCTGTCGTCCTGTCTGCCCACTGCTGTGGGTGGGCTAGGACCTAGGTATGTACAAGCGCTAGCAGCTGCCAGGCATTAATTTCGTCGTCTTGCTCGTGGTGATGATGGGCTAAAAGCACAGGGCGCGAAGGACGACGAAGGAAGATGAATGACGGATGGATCGTCACATCGTCGCCGTGACGAAAGCAAGCAGCAGAGCCGGCGTCGGCAAATCGCGACTCTCGCCCTGTCCCTCCCGTCATGCTGCCCACAGCATTCACAGCGACGCCGTCGCCAATCCGCCGTCTGACACGATGACGAGGACCTGCTACTGGCTTCTGCTCTGGCAGCCTCGCACAACTGCATCGCCACTTGGAACGCCGTATTATCCAGCCATCCGTCTTCTCGTTGGCCCGCCCTGGCGACTGGGGGAGCGGCGCCAGAGGAACCCCGGACAAGCAGCTGATTCGCCATCCTGGTTGGCTGGCTGAATCGTTAATGCTTGGCCGGTCCCTCTCGGAATCGCACCCCGCAGCCGCATGTCTCACTTTTCCTGGGTGCGGAGAGACACGTTCAGCCACGGTGCCCCCTGTACCTGCGTCTCTGTTCCCGTTCTCGCTCGCTCGGCGCTGTCTTATTTTGTTCGCGAGTGTCGTTTGCATGGCAAAATTGGTTGTTTCGAGCATAGAATGCTTCATGCCCATGCGAGCGTTTTTCTCGCGCCGGGCGCGCTCCCGCCCTTCCACCCTTCCGGGACCGACGCCAGCAACTACATGTACATGTGGCAGACCCTGAAACATCAAGCAGTTCGTGGCAGAGAGACATGCAGCCGCACGTTGCAACATGAGGTGCGTCCATGGCATACGACCTACCGGGTTCTGCATCTGCATGGGTTCGCATATCAAGCCCCCGGAGACTACAAGTCTGGCCGTGGATGAGGTAGCAGCAACCACTGGCATACCTCTCATACACCGGCACTCCAGATCCAGACTCGCGTCGAGGCAGGTAGTAGTATACTACGCAGTTTGTGCACACTCCGTACACACCAGGGCAACCAACTGCTGCACGGAGCCTGCACTTGGGACGGCTGGCACCGCACAAATGAGGCATACCGCATGGACTCGACTCCCTCATCGGGTAACAAGTCGCACACACGATATGCAGACAGACCCGGATCAACAAGCCGCCACGGGTCCAAGACCCTTCAGGGGGGGTCCGAGATAGTCCCGCAAAAGCTCAGCTCGCACCTATCAAAAAAGTACGCAACCCTTCCACCGGCCAATTGGGCCATGGTCGCAACCAGTGGCGCTGTGGCGTCTTGTCCAGCGAAATTGGGGCCCCGACCGGAGGGTCTGAGGATGAGGGTCAAAATCTCTTCCCCAGGACCGCCAGCTTTAGTGCGTGAGACCACCTTTCTTTCGAGCTCGCCAACAGGCTGCCACATTTCAGGTACGGAGGTACTCTTCTGGTATTCACGAGGCACGACAATGCTAGTGCTCCTACAAATTGGACATGGATCCCGTAGCGTCTCCATCATGCCTCCGTTTCTATCCAAGTACGAGGGCATCGTGTGTCCCAAGTGCTCGCACACGACGCTACCAACGCCCTCAGGCGGAGGATGCTTCTCTCGGTCCGGTTTTTTTCCCCAAGCTATCGGATCTCCCAGTCCGCAGCTGGCCTAGCCACCGACCCGAGAAGCTCTCTTCTTATTTTATTTTCAACTTGGAAAAACCTCCCGGGACTGCAGACGGCTCGCCTTCGAGAACACCCAGAGGCGACCTGTGGCCCAGCTGCTTGTCCCTGTCTGCGCGCTTGAGAGCGTACCCTTGTCGACCATTACCACCGTCGCTTCTCCTGCTCTCAGCTCCTCCATCCTCCCCCTTCCATCCAACTCGACAAGCGACAAGGCCTTTCTCCCGACTCCCTGTCGCCCAACTCGTCGAATCACTTCTCACATGCTCCTCCGTACATCTTCGTATATCTCCTGATTTCTGACCCCGCGGGGAAACGGCCACATTCTCTCTCCTCTACACCACCTCGGTCTGTTTATCCGCTATTATCAGGTTCCACTGGCTGAAGCAATTCCTCCCCCCCAGCCATCATGGAGTCTCCGCCATATGCTACAGATCTGGATCGGATAGCGTGAGTCTGCTTTGACCCCCCCTTTCCGTTAGTTTTGGACTCGAACCCGGGGGGCTCGACCATTCTGGGCGAACCAAAGGCAGTAGCCTACAGTGCCTATTCGAACCAGAGGGATCCATGAGGCTAATGCTCGTTCGCCTTTTTTTCTTATAAATAGAGAGACCCTGCGTCGCATTGACACTGATGATACACCCATCTCTCCACGGCACAATGCCCCATCATCCTTTGAACCAGACACAGCCGTCCAAGGGTTCGCAGACAACATGAACACAGAGCCACGCTACCATGCGTCGACCCGCGACTTCGCGGTGCCTCCGCCGTCCAAGGGCCACGCCGTCGCCCAATGGCTGGAGGAGAGCGATGATGTGGTCGACGAATATCATATGCCCATGCAGAGGGACTCGAGGGGATCCCTCCCCCGTCGGCCGCCATCCAGAGATCAGGCCCAAAGCATTCGACGCGAGTCGGTAAATTCGCAACGCAAATCATCCAACGCCTCATCCAACTACTACCAGCCCGGATACAGCCTCTATCCCGCTCCATCCAAGCCCCTACCGGCTCTGCCCACACCCAAGTCAGCCACTCACCGCGTGCCCTCCCGCGATTCCTCAGACAGATCATCCATCAGCACTCATCGCTCCTCTCAAATCTCCGCGACCACATCCACGCCTGATGCCACCACTGTCAGCTTCTCACCGCCCCCTCGCCGCAGCAGGGTTCCTACCAATTTCTACAAGCCTCCGGATCCATCTGAAATGCTCCCTCCGCCGCGCAAATCGTCCCGGCCCGCTGAGGTCGTCTTCTGGAAGCTTCTCCAATCGGACGACAAAAAGAATGGCCCCGTTCATTATCTAGACATGTCATCCAGCCTCGCCACCATGGCGACCAAGCATGGAAACAACATCATCAAGGTCTGGTCCACGGCGGGAGGCACCGTTCAGCAAGTCATCAAGTTTTCCTCCTACACCGCCGCGCAGTCCCGCTCCCGCGAGTATCTCATTCGCAGCCACGCCATTCTTTCAGAGCCGACAAATCTCATTGCCATTGCCACTCGCTTTGGCAGATACATTGAGATCTGGAACTGGGCCAAGAAGAAGTGTTTGCAGACGATTGACGATGCTGATCGGTGGACCTCGGCCCAGATAGAGTCCTACGACGGCGCTCTCAGCTCTCTAGCCATCTACGCTGGCGAGAAGGGGCTGATTGACATTTACAGGGCGACGCCTGAGAAGAAGCCCTTTGTCAAGTCGCGTACCATTGACCTCAACAAGGTCGATCTGCCATTCGTGCCCCAGTACCCAGAGCTTGCTCTCTCCAAGACAAGCCCTCTGCTGGCCCTTGCAGCTGGACCCCGCCCCCCACGTCAAGGCCACCCGCCGCCCGAGAAAGAGACGCTTCTCGTCGCGTGGGATACCACCGAGGGCGGCTCGAACAAGCCGTACCGTGTGGCCAGGCCATGGCAACACAAAGAGCTGGACACGGCCATCCCCTGCGACATGGTCACCTACGGAAGCGCCGTCGTATCCATCTGGATCCCTGCGACTTTCCGCGCCGTGCCCGCTACCAATGGCGGATCGGGCTACAACCTCACCCCCGTCACAGTCCCGTACCGTTACGTCCTGGTCTGGGATCTTGCTGCCAACTCGACCCGAACATTTGGCATCCCCAATACCACATCCTGCCTGTCTCCTGATTGCCGGTTTGTGGCCTACTGCCACGCAACTGGAGCCAACATTGGCGCCCGCGGCAGCATCGTCATTTTAGATGTCATGACGGGCAAGGAGGTCTGGAGCTGGCCCGACCCAGAGGCCCTGGCCATTGACTACACTCCTCGTCCGGGCTTTGAACAGTTTGACGATCTATCCCGCGTGTCGGAGCTCTCTTTCTCTGCCGACGGGAAATTCTTGAATGTGGGTGATCTGGACGGTCACATCGGCATGTACGAAGTGCGTGAATCTACCGGAGACCGACTACAACTCCACATGATTTAGCACGTTGATTTCGAACGGGTTGCGGCATACTCTTTTTTTTTTCTCTTTCTTTTCTCGTTGTTATGATGTTATGCTTAATTGCAATGTATTATCGCTATGCTTGGACGACCGAAGGTTAGGGTATAACCGATTACAATAATTCAGATACCACGGGTTCACTGGCTGTTACGCACTTGATTACCGAAAAATTCCACGTTGTCCTGTGTCCTCCCTATTACTTGTGTTTCTTTCGTGTACAAATGTTCTCTTTGTGGTTGACAAGCCGCTTCTGCGGTTGTGAGATCCAGCTCCACAGTTACCAGAATGATCAAGATGACGTTGCCACCCCACGATGTCTGATCGATAACTTTAAATGCAAAGCGCCCTTTTATCGTCGACTTTACTCAGCATGGCCTCCCTTGGTCTTGGGAGAGCTTTCCTGGGGTAGCCCTTGGCGCACGTTGCAACTCGATGCATAGAAACAATAAATGGGCGATCCAATCGTGATTCTTTCTCGGGGAAGGGGAAGCGGAAGGGGAAGCGGAAGGGGGTCAAATCGAATGAGAGGAATGGGTGAGGCCACGTGTGAAGCCGGGGTTCAGGAAAGTTCAAGGGTCCACTGGGGCTTCGGGGCTAGATCCGATGTTTTGGGTGAGGTGGTTTTACAGGTGGAGATGGTGATGATTTTTTTTTTTTTGTTTTTGTTTTCTAGGGTAGTGCCGGGGGTCATCACAGGCGGAGTTTGGAGTCTCACTTCAAAGGGGGAGAGATATAATTGAGCCGCTGAGCCTGGAGTGGTCTTGGGGGGTATCTGGGGGGCTTCATAGATGCAGTTGATGTTTTGACCTGGTGACTGGCGGTAGAACCACATTTGTCGCTTCAACAACATCAGTCCTTGTACGGATACAAGCCCAAGTAGGCTCATGATACATACGATTATGCCCACCCCGTGCAAGTCATCGCCCACTAGATATGACTTCAACTCACGAGACTTTCACTCGAGTTCCATTTCATTGCTATATGAAGTCACAGACAAGGGAACTATCAAAATTATTGGTGTGATGGGAGTGTTTCTGAATTCCGTTCTCTCAAGGCATTGGAGTATCGACCTTGAAGATCATCGGGCGTACATGGCCCGGGGCAGCGGAATAATCGGGATCTCGCCAGTCTACCCTCTGCCATTTGTGGCACCTTACAGCTGTGTTTTTGGAGATGTGTGATGCTAGTTACGGATGGCGATGGAGCAATTGCCTTGCCGGTCAAAGTGCCTTGATCGAGTCTCAAGCGGATATCACCCTACTGTCCTTTTGTCCATCTCCTCGCAATGCTGATAATCCGGGAATGACTAATTATGTTGTGCACCCTCAATTCACATGGGATCTTTTAGGCATTATGTTGGAGAGCCACAGAGCAGTGTTGTTAAGCAGCGAGGCGTTGTTGTTTGATCCTAAGCTAGGCGTGAATGATAGCATGAAGTTCTACTTTTAACTCAACCTTTGCAACATGCTATATATGTACAGAATCCGGCTAATGTCTCTGCATTCAGGCAATAAAGGCCCCCTTAAAAGTCGTCATCCGGTCAAGATGCCCTAGTCCGTCAATGATGAAGAGTGTGGACTTGGTATAGACTCAAGGCGCTTCTTCGGCATGGCAAGAGTCCGAGGTTGAGGGCTAGGGAGAGAAATCTTCTTAAGCTTAACGCGAGAGCTGCCTGGATCCTGAGTACCTTACTCTATGGGACCAACATGCAACGAGAAAAAGGATGAAGATGAGGAATCGTTTCTCCATCTACCTAAGGCCGTTATGATACGGGTGCACTTGGTTGTCAGAATTTCATCGAGCTCGTTTGATGGCACGGGTTTCTCTGAGCTCGAGTACGACATCGCTTGTTGAGAGTTTAACTTTACACGAATAGAGCTTGGAACAAAGAAAGCCAAATATTTCAGAGGTGTTGTCTCATTGAATATGACGTTAATATCCTTTCTCTGAATATACCCAAAACACCCTGAGGTTGTCCTCTATAGCTATACTGGCTAAACACAGCATTGAGTAAGAGACCAATCCCCATGCATATCGACATGAAGACCCCGCAGATTGAGTGCATAACCTTGACCATATGCCTAACCGTGGTCCTATAATGTGAGAAAACGTCTTGATGTTGAAGCATCTCATACGGGCGCCTGTAAGAATGTCGTTCCGCAGCTCCGAAAATAGACAATGCAATCAGCAGGCTAAATCGTATACTTAGCCGGCTGCACCCCAGATCCGCTTGACGACAGTGGAACAGTATTAGCGGGATGCATCGCTTCCCAATACCTCGAGAATAGTCGTTTTCAGATGGGTGGGTGTTAATCATGTTCGGCACTTGTGTGCCGAAGACCATGCGTCTGCTGTCTTTAGGCAAAACTCCAAGAGAAGAATGCTTGGGCTTCTCTTTCAACGTCAGTCAATGTGTTGATGCCTCACAACCATCCGTTGGCGCGATTACTATATAAGCTCAAGCTATTCTATTCTAGATTTCAGGCTCTGGGTCAATAATACAATCTCGACAAACCTCGACTTGAAGTACTTCACGATGGTTAGCTTCTCCTCTCTTGTCGTTGCCTTGGTTGGTATCGCCAGCTCATGGGCCCTTTGGAGGAATCCATCAACGCAAACATAACTGAACGCGGACCCAACAACTTTGTTCTGGGAGGACACAATGCTGTCCGTCGTGCGGCCATAAACTACAACCAAGACTACACCACCGGCGGAGATGTTGTTTACACGCACTCGAACACCGGCTTTGCAGTCAACTGGTCTTATCCCAATGACTTTGTCGTGGGCGTGGGCTGGAACCCTGGTGGATCTGCGTAGGAGACCATTTGCTTCTCCCCCCCTTTGCATCATTGTATACTGATATGTTCGATGTTTGTAGTCCCATCAATTTCAGCGGCAACTTTGGCGTCGGCAGTGGCGTCGGCCTGCTCTCTGTCTACGGCTGGAGCACTAACCCCCTTGTCGAGTACTATGTCGTGGAAGACAACTTTGGCTTTTCCTCTGGCGGCACGGTGAAGGGCAGCGTCACCAGCGACGGATCGAGCTACACGATCTGGGAGAACACGCGCGTGAACGAGCCTTCCATCGTCGGCACGGCGACGTTCAACTAGTACATTTCGATCCGGAACTCCAAGAGATCGAGTGGCACGGTGACTGTTGCGAATCACTTCAATGCCTGGAAGTCGCTGGGGATGAACCTGGGGACTATGAATTACCAAGTTATCGCTGTGGAGGGATGGGGAGGGCAAGGCGGCGTGCAGCAAACTGTGTCTAATTAGGACCTTGAGCTGGCTCTAAGAATTGCAATGCGATGTTGCCTTTGACTCGGATTTCGAGTATTGAATACCCATGGTGTTGCATTTGAATGTTTGTATGTGACCGACAAGAATTACCCGTTAAGCTATATTCCCGTTACTTCGGTTTTGGCATATGGGCTCCAACAGATGGAGCGTAGTCAGATGCGAAATAGAAATCAAGCTGCTCATCAATCTTGCACTATGCGGCACAGGGAACTGTACAACTCTCAAGAATAAGGAATGTCTGTATATTGCTGGCACATCTTCACATTCTACCGAGATGCATAAGTAAGCAGTTACTGTATAGGCCATTTGTGCTAGGCCAGGTCGCGGTTCCTCCATACAAAGATATCAATCAACCAAACTTATAACCCCCTGATATCCTTCACGTCTCATCAAGTTCTCCACCAGATTAGAACTACCCGGCTTGAAGATAAGCTTAAGAGTGCTTCTTGCAGCTGATTGTGAAGCGGTTCTGCCAGTCCACGGGCTTCTGAGAAAAGGTCTGAAAGTCGCGGGTAGGGTTGGTAATGTCGGCAACCTTGGTAGTGAAGTCCCTCAGGACGATGCACTCCACGTTCTGGAAGTCGGCGGTGAAGAACAGGCTGGTGACGAAGAGGGTGCCGTCCTTCTCCAGGTTGGTGTGTCCGTAGGCCTGTCCAAGATTCACGGGACGGCCATCAAGGGGGATACGGGCGTTGCCGTTTGCTCCAGTCTGGTCATTGGCAAACTGGACTTGGACGGTGCCAACGTCGCGAGTGCTGGGAGCGGCAGAGGCCGTCAAAGCAAAGAGGGAGAGGGCGGAGGCGACGGAGAAGCGCATTTTGGCGAAGGTGAGGGTTTTGGAATTGACTTTAGGTTGAAAGATGTGAAATGGGTTGCTTTTATGGTGCTTGGGTGCTTGTTGTACTGTTGTCAGTTTAGTGAAAGAATGATTGAAAGCTGAGACGAAGAGCCGTTTATATAGATCGCTTCATCACATGAATATCTATTATTGTTCAAAGTAAACACTATAAATATATTGACTTTTGTCCATTGTCATAATGGTGTAACCCAGCACTATACTACCTATACCAGATGTCGGAAGTTTTCTCTTTTGGTGTTATTATTATAGCTACATAGGTAGGTTCGTACTCCTTCCGGCATGCTTGTAAGTGCTATAAGCTGAGTCTGGGCTGACTCCATCTCCAAACGTCTCGCATCCTTCAATCCTCGAGCTAGCTGTGGCTTTGGACGCCACGGCGTTCGCTTACCCCATAAACGTCATTTTCCCGACGCTTCCAAGCTCACCTTTACCAGGCTGAACGTGTTCATCCGGGGGCGGTGCGGATGTCGTCAGGATGTCATTTTAGTCCCGGAGACCCGACATCCCGGCGTCCCGCCCCGTCCACGCGGTATCCAGCATCACATGCAGCTTTATCCCGTATCCTCACGAGAGCTTCGAATTATATACGATATGGTAATTTCTCCTTGACAGCAACTCTCGAAGCTGCGTGAGACTCACTGGGTAATCTTCTCTCCCAAGTTACCATGAACATCCCGTCAACGGACGATGTCAAGCTAGTGGAACGGCTGAGAAGATGACGTCGAGCTAGAGAGAGCATCTTTTCCATCATCCAATTCCGTAAGCAGCTATTCCAGCAAACCAAATTTAGTTGGCTTATTCACTAGCAGCCTCAAGAGCTGTCAGCTGCGAGCAAAGTCAGCCGCACGCTCCGAGTCTGAGCCTCGAAACTGCTTCGTTAGGGCATGTTGTGCGACGTTCTAGCGCCAGAATACGAGAATGGCATTCGAGATGGGCTGTCTGAATTCACAAATGGCTTCAAAAACTTGCATTGATATTGACTTGGCCAATCCTTTCATCCTAGAGGAATCGTCACCGAAAGCCCAGAACATTGTCAGCCATGTCTTGGCCGTTGGAATGAGGCTTTGCCTACCTACCCTCACATGATGTTTGTGATCCTCTGGAACGCTTTCAATGTGTGTCCTGCCTTTGCACTCTACGGGTTATATTTTGGAAAAAGTTTGTTCATCGTACTGTGCGTTTGGTATTTGACAGCTCAGGTTTTGGCTGCCAGAGGTGGCGTGCCCGACCTTTCGATTCGGCTGTGGAGGGTGGAATGCAACGTTGGTCAGAGGCTTAACGGTCAAGTCGATCAGGCAATTTCCATTGGATATGCAGAACATATGGCTTCGGCCAAGGATCCCAGATGTAAGCCATCGGAGCATTGGGTTTCCATGTGTAAGATGAGCAAATCAAGTTTTTCCAAGGGCATCACCTGAGGCCGTCCGATTAGGTTATGTAGCTCCATATGGGTGGTCTACCAATATACTTTGGAAAGCTTTGAGTACTGCTTCAGCTCCTCTGAGCTGTGTGAGCATACACCATGCTTCGTAGTTGTCAAGTATCGATTTATCAAGTAACGGAAAATCAGATGAAATGGGTCGGATAGACTTGGTTATTCATGGCCATTGTGTTGATTGATACATATTCCGTATCCTATAATAGAAGTACATGGAGCATGTTGCGTGATGAGGATGAAAAGCTACCGTCTCAAGGCCAGAGGGTGTAGAGGCAGACCAGCGAAGGATAGGCCGTGGTTTCCCCCTGTGAGAATTCATCCAGAACACCGACAAGAGTCCTCGCTCTGCTCCTAGCTATTGTAACAATAAGACCTTGACCTCCTATGGCACAATGGACCTACTTACAACAAACGCCCCTCCGCCTCTTCAAGATAATCAGTTGTGAGCTGTCAACTCTATAGCTTTATCTGATTGCATCTCGAAAAGAAGACACAGAAGTGGTATGTACGCCACCTCTTGATCTAAGTCAGCTCTATCTCCATCTCAATCGTGGAATGGTCTATCTGTGTGGCAGATACAGCCACCGCTGCTGCGCTTACAACGCCTGTCCCGACCTTGAGAAGGCACAAATCCGAACTAGCGACGGACAAGGCATTTGAGGGTGTAAAGCGAGAGCGCAGTGATCAGTCCCGAGGCACTAGCTGTACGGTTGAGCCCGTCGAGTAAAGCATCAGAGTCGTGACTGACCTCGGGGTTGTTATGCGGTGTCCTACGACTCATTTGACTGAGAGTTTCATCAAGGCTGTTCATAGTTCGTGGAAATCTCCAGTAGTCACTAGGGATGGACTTAGGCTCGGTGAGGAGAGCCAAAGCTGCCAGAAAGGCGAGGATAGCGAGCTAAGAAGCATGAAGTTTGCTCTCCCGGCACCGGAGATGGAACAATGGCTGAGGAGTGAGCGATGGCGCCAGTATGGTTGTATGGTTGGGCACCCTCGGAAGTAGAAGCATAGTCTTTAGTGATGGCTGAATTATGATAGTTGCATAATATGACATCTTGGCATATTGGTCTGATGGTCTTTTTAATAGCCACCCGGTCTGGTACTTTGAGAGAGTGTTGTGAAGCGGACGCGACCAACGTCTCTTGCGAACCATTCTGATCTCGTACAATTGCTAGAAGAAGAATAAAGGCTGGTTAAACATCTTTTTGTTTAGCTATTTCTCAGATAATGGAAAACCCGCTTGTGCGATGTGGTCCCAACCTCTAGATTGCGCCTGTCGTCGCACAATCTACACTCTTATAGCTCTTCTAGAACTGCATACCTGCCTTCGCATGCCAGCAGTCCCTCGCTTGTTACGTTACCTACGCCCACAACTGGATAACCTCTGCTGCTTGATCTAGAAAAGTATGGAACCCCCAGAAGCCATGACGACTCTTGCCTTCTCAAAGCCTTCGGCACTCGAGGTCTGTTGGGAGGATGCATCTGCTCGGATCACAGCTGCTATTCACATGTGTAAGCGGCTTTGAGGTAGTCATTGTCAATTGCCAAAACCTGTTCTTAACCGCTGAATCTAAGAAGTTGGGAAACTGAATTCGTGACCAAGTCTCTGAATGTTATATTATGGCTGCTCTGGGTATGAGTCCCGGAGTGGCGACGTTGTGACTGGGCGTTTCATCGTTCTCTCACTGAGGAAATGTTGAAGACGGAACATATTCTGTTGTGAATGTCAAAGCCTGTGAGTCTGGAAGACTGCTCGAATGTTCTTCAATTGGTCGACGGAGGTGTGTTGCGTTACACTAGTTGATCCGTGGAGCATTCAGGCGTTCAACCGACATCTGCAGACACGGCCGAGATCCGCGAACCACTACCACGTGGGTAGAAGGAGGTATTTCCGCTGTAATACCTACCCATGGTCTGGATCCTCGGGCCGGAATCTCACCACCCAAACACTTGACACATAGAGAATAGACAAACTAGCAGGCCTCAATAAAGCACATTTGACCTGTCGATCCGAACATTCTTGCAGCCTCAGAGGTGTGGATGTGAATGCAGAAAGGCCGGGACGCCTCCGGGGGAGAATCCGGGGAGTTCCAGTTTAGGTCGCGAGGCTAAAGCTGACCAGCATGGGGTCAAGGTGTGGGGAGCACATCGTCCGGGGGGGAATCCGGGGCAGTCCGGGGAGACTTTGGCCGGCGGCTTCATCTTCATGTTCCTGGATACCAATCCGACAATGCGGAGATGAACATTTGGTATCTTGGAGATGGGTGTGTAGCTCATGTAACTCCCCGGAAGCAAGTGTCTTTCTGCAAGCATCGTGGCTATATAAGAGCCGCTGTTTGTCGACGGCTTACACGGTATCTGCAAGGGCACTTGAGGCCGGTGATAGGATGCTTTGACACATCCCTAGTTATAAGCCAAAGATGTCTGGACACTGGTCGATAGGCGTGTGCGCCTTGGCTCTCCTTCTCCTGAGCAGCCTGTCTCCTGCAAGTGCCGCAGCCGTCCACCACCAGAACGCCCCCTCGGCTCACACTGTGAATGGGACTTATACTGGTCTCAGTCTCGAGTCCTTTAACCAAGAGGCCTTTTATGGCATACCCTTTGCAATACCTCCATTAGGAGATCTAAGGCTGCGCTACCCAGTGCCGTACAACCAGTCATGGAGGGGCTCCCGTAATGCCACTGTTCGATCCGACTCGTGCCCCGGCTTCGACAAACCCTTTGCCCAGGGCTTCGCCGACGGCCTCACAATGAGCGAGAACTGCCTCACCCTTGACATAGTAAGGCCTGCCAATGTCAAGCCAGGAGACAACCTCCCCGTCTTCTTCTGGATATACGGCGGTGGTTTCAAGGCAGGCGGGTCAGCCGACCCGCGCTACAACACGTCCTTCATGGTGCGCAACTCGATGGAGATGAAGAAGCCCATCATTGCCGTTGTGCCCAACTATCGCACAGGGGCTTTTGGCCTGCTAGCCTCCAAAGAGGTCGCGGCAGCGGGCGTAGGCAACATTGCCCTCTTCGACCAGCGGCTGGCAATGGAGTGGGTGTCTGAGAACATCCGCGCGTTCGGCGGTGATCCCACCAAGGTCACTATTGCTGGTGAGAGCGCGGGAGGCTCCTCGGCTGGATACCATCTGGTGGCTTTTGGGGGGAAGAATAATGGCCTCTTCAGGAGTGCCATTTTGGAAAGCTCGAGCTTGCTTGGTGCTACGAGTGAGTCTTGTCTGGCTGGCGTGTACACATGTGAGGGAGATGTTGATGATTCGCTGACTACTGACGCAAGTGAATACCGTCGAGACGCTGAATCTGACATACCAAGGGTGGTACGACAACATCACGACAACGGTCGGCTGCAACACCGCCGCAGACTCCCTGGCCTGCCTCCGCACCGTTCCTTACCTCAAGTTCTTTAACGCCATCAACGGCTTCCAGTTCAAGCCGTACATTGACGGGAGATTTGTAACGCAACCTCCATCAATCTCCATCGCAAAAGGTCAGATTGCGGATGTCGCCCTCATTATGGGATCCAATACGGACGAGGGCACAGCCGAATTCTTCACACCTAGAGGAACCCTCAATAACGATAGCGACATTGCGTCTCTCGTGGCTCATCTCGCCAATGGCCTCAGTGACGAGATTGTCTCCAACGTCCTCCGCCTCTATCCCGATGATCCCATCCAGGGCTGTCCCTTTGGCACCGGCCCCGAGCGTTTCGCAGACCAGGGCGTCCAGTACAAGCGCGGCGCTGCAATCACTGGCGATCTGAACATCCACGCCGGTCGTCGTGCCTATGCCGTGAGCCATAGCCAGCGCAGCAAGCACCCGATTTACACGTACCGCTTCGACCAGGCGCCGTGGGACATGAAAGAGGTCGACGTCACCACCACCGCGCCTGTGTTTGTCACGCACTACAGTGAGATTGTCCATGTATTCGACAATCCGGATAAGAATGTCAACTGGATTGGGCCGTATCCGATTCTGTCGGAGTTGGCCAACTACGTGTCCCGCTCTTGGGTGTCGTTCATTCACGACCAGACCCCGAATAATCACGGTCTTCAGAATAAGCCGGTCTGGCCAAGATATGATGCCTCAAAGCCGCAAAATATCGTCTTCAGGGCTGGTGCTAGCTGGATCGAAAAGGATGACTGGCGAAAGGAGCAGTTGGCATACTGGAGCACCATCTGGTCGGAGGTGATGACATAGGTAGTCGTCGTGTATCGTACCATGTCGGATCTGATAACTCTCCTCTTGAGTGAAAATTTGATGGAAGCAGTGCCCAAGCCGGCCAGAGAAAATATATCGAAAGAGGGGACAAAAAGACCTGTGTTGCAGTGTTTTACCATGAACCACATTTATAAGTCACTTTAGCACTAACCCAAGCACATACGACCACAGGTAGCGGAATATTCGGGGTCTCGTCTGCTCCCCCATAGACAAGCCACTAACCGGCAGATTAGTAGTCAAGTGGGTGACCATTGGCGAACACCGGCTGTTGTATGTTTTTGACGATTCATTTTTATTTATTTTTTTACTCTTCTTGGTTTGCTGTTTTTACAATCTTTTCCTTGGTCGTCTTATCAAAATGCTTCTCTACTTGGCAGCGTCTATGGACCAACAATGTCTTGTGCATCATCCATCCTCCGGGCCTCAATCCAGGCAATGGCCTCTTCCCGATTGCGGCAAACATGAGGCTGCCCTCTTTCCTTGTCGTCCGGCGTTGACATGGACCCTTCTAATGTCATATCGAGATTGCATAGAATGCTGTTTCGAAGGTATTCGAAACAATGAGCCGCATGCCTCGGGTTATCTTCCTCACTAGGCCCATTCAGTATCAACTGGTGATAACTATCCACGCTGTAGTACAACTGAAGACCCATCGGGCATTGTTAGCCTGTGCAACGATATCCAGTCGTCATTGTTGGTGGTAGCTTCGACTTACACAGTGCAGCGCATGCGTCCACGATGCCTCGAATAACGGGCCGGAACGAATTGGGTCGTCAGTGATGGGGTTCCCGAGTAGAGGGTGATTCATGTAGTCGGGGATAAGAACACTCCCGCTTCCCACTGCAGACAGCCACTGTTAGTATTCCCTTTGGTAGGATTGAGGGCATGGTATAGGTTGCGTACGTGGCATCAACATGTCCCAATTCCTCCGGATCTCCATTCGGTTATCGTTCGACGTCATGTTGGGAATAAACTTATCCTCTTCAGGCTTGAGAAATGTGTATGTATGTGAAACTGTCCAACAGTTAGTTGGGAGGAAATAGATGATCAAAGCGTGATAAGCAGAACTCACGCGTCTTGTACAGGCCATTAATATCACCACCCGTCTCGACAAATTGGCCGCCTGCGGCTACACCGATCAGGTTGTTGGTGGGATTCGTGCTGCCACTTTGCTTCAGGCAGAGCAATAGGATCATGATTGTCTGCAAGCCAACAACCGTCCCCCATCGAAGCCAGGTCCAGAAGTTGGAGGACATCTTGGCTCTTTTCGGCCACCGATGTGCAAAGGAAGGTGCTGATACATCTGCATCATCTCTTAGAGACAGGAAAGCCGTCTTGTCGAAAAGTTCACCAGTTGATGAGGTCTTGGTGGTATCCGACGCATTGTCTTCTAAGTCAACATCTTGGCCCTCTTGAGACTGGTCGTTCCGTTGGAGCCGGAAGTATTTTCCGGCGAGGGCCATCTCACACCGAAAAAAGCAATGCAAGTTTATATGAATGATTCGAAGTTTCAGAAGAAATGGTAGCACAAGAAAGATAGAAAAAAATAAAAAAAAAGAGCAGATTGTTGTCTCTCTGTACCAGCAGGAGATGGATGGTCAGGACCTCAACGATATGGTGGGAAATGGAGAAGGCAACCGCCCACTTAACAGATGAGTTCCCAAGAGTTCAGCGGTGGCCACCTCTTATCCGATACCGCGGAAACTTTTGCTATTCTCAAGCGATTGTCATGCGAAGCGACGGCAGTGGTCAAACCAGCAAGCCATGCGACTAGGTAGTGTTTGGGCCGCTTGGCGAAACAGGAGTCAGTAAACTGCTGGTACTCGTAGTGTCTCAGGGCTGCCGAAGCTCGCCGATTGTCTCTACTTCGGCCTTTACAACACACAAACTATCTGCCCGTAGAAACAGGAGAGTTGTCCTACTACGCACACGTCGCCTACTCAGCTACATGTGAGGTCCGTATCGTTTCAAGCCGGCAATAGCAAGGGGCTAACGTGATGATTCAAAACGCATCTCAAGTTCTCAACATGGAGTTGGACTCGGCGCCTACAATGGCGGCTAGTGTGGACATCCATACCTCATCAGCACTCATACAGCACCAATCTTACAGGGATACACACTACCTAGATAGTGGACCTCTATGCAACAGAGGCCCGGGAATCA
The DNA here is from genome assembly GCF_000167675.1 of Trichoderma reesei QM6a. Taxonomy (NCBI): domain Eukaryota; kingdom Fungi; phylum Ascomycota; class Sordariomycetes; order Hypocreales; family Hypocreaceae; genus Trichoderma; species Trichoderma reesei. The sequence goes on from NW_006711185.1 coordinate 101,769, forward strand.
GTATACAAGATTTCGGCTTCACAATGATGGTCACAGTCATGAAATAGGCACTTCAGAACGAGATCTGCATATCGCTCGCTATAAGCGCAACCAAAACTACATGACCTATTCCTGCAACACCTCCATATTTCCAACTGAGTGGTCCAGCGCCCACTGGCGCACTCCCTCGAAATCTCGGCACACATGCTTCGAATTCAGCTGAGGCCAGGCAAGCGGGTCGTCTGGAATCATGTAGAAAGTGAAGAGACCAATGTCCGCATTACACTGAAGATTCAGACGAAGGACTTCGATGCAATGATCTATCCATGTGAGCCCAAATCGTCAACTGCTGAGACCGGTTATGGATGATGCGCTTACCTGTGTGTGCTTGAAGGACCTCTGGGCCATGGCTAAACTCTCCACCAAGGGGTTCGTAATACTCCTTGTAAGTAACCCGTCGCAAAAGATTCAGGCAGTGCAGATGGTGAAAGACTTCCATGCCAACTCTATATCCTTCCTCTCCAGTGGTTGGATGGTTGACCTTGAGGGAAGTTTCCGGCATATCCAGCTTCGAGATGTCGGATTTTGGTATCCATTGGTCACCCACTTTCATCGTGTTTGTTAGACCCGGCAATCTCTCCTAAATATCGGTCGCAGACTCACTATCGTAGGAAATCTCCCTCCAGACTCTATCAACCTCGGGTCCAGCGCCAACAAAGGGATTGCCCTTTGATGTGATGTTATATCTGACTTGCTTATATTGCACAGAGGTGTCGGCGGGTGCTGCATACCTATCCTGTTAGCCATCTCGATTTTTTTGCGCGAGCAAGCATGCGCCACTTACACCAGGCTGAAACCTGTCGAACAAGATGCAGTGTTGATGACCGCAATATCAATGTGCTAACGAGCATTCCGCATGAAGTAAGAAGTAAGGCTGCGTGGACAAGCCAGAGCCATTTTGACCTGATCCATCCAGACGCTGATTCACGGATGGAAGCCTTCAAGAAGAGTTCCGAGTCGCGGGATAGATAGTCTAAATCATCAATCGCTCGCAGCGTCGAGGTAGAATCGGACGATAGACGGCTGGGGTGCTCGCCGGGTAAAGACACTTCCACGGGTCGATATTGGAAAGCCATGATGGTACAGATAACAACAAGATGAATGGAGTTGTATGCAATTGCAGTTCAAGAGAAGTTGCTTTGTGTATGATTTAAAAAAAACTCGAAGCTTGTTTTGCCAATTGGGGGAAGATTATGAAGAGAGTGGGTGGTAGGCTACATGTAGGAGAGGCCTGGGCGAAACAGACGTGAGCGGTTGCCGAGGTCATAAGAAGGAGCATCAACTTGATCGCGTTGTTTTTCGGGCAACCAACCATGGTTTCGAACCTTTCAACAATGAATATACCGATTTTCGAACCGCTGGCTGGGGTCTCAGCCATGGTTTGTTGCCGTCTGGAACCACAACCGTTTCATCGCTTGTTGTGATGCAAGTCTGTAACTTCCTAGCAGCCGCCGATTGAGCCCGATCGATAACTGGGGTATTGCCATCCGATACCGCTACAGCCTAGAACACCATGGAGCCTCAAGACGAGTCTGATCGTCGGTTTCAATTGGCGCTCGCTTATTGTTCTGCAAAAAGAGAGGCTGGATTTCCTGTTCTACCAAACTTCTGAGGATAGTTCTGTTGCAGAGCGATTCGCCTGTTCTGAATCTTGGCCCACAATCCGGGCGTTCTGCAGACTCCAAAGTCTTATAAAAACGGCTCGATAGTTCACGTTCTTCCTGGTTTTCCACTTCATTCCTCATCTCATCCTCCATCTCCTCTTCTTTTTCTTTTCTCACACACCAGACTGCTGGCCAGTCTCTTCAATTCTTTCCTTGTCTTTTGTTCCATCCACAAGTCTTCTCTCACGACACCAAACGTTCAACTCTTTCACCATGCGTCCTTCTTCAATTACCAATGCCGTCGTTCTTGGCCTCCTTGGCTTGGCCCCCATCGCTTCCGGCCTCTCAACGCCTGCTGGGTCGACAGACGTGGAGCGTCGATACGTCGTAGGTGACTCTAATCAAGAATACTTTACGAAGTGCGTCAACTGACCAGTTGAATCAGGGTTCCCCTGCAGCCCTAGCTTCCAAGTTTGTACGCTCCATCATCACGGGCCTCGAAGCTCGCCACCACACCGAGGCCCAGATCGCCGCAAAGGAGGCTGCTGCCGCCAAAAAGGGCGGAAAGAAGCACCAAGCCCGCGAGGCTGATGTGATTCCTCCGGACGACGAGTTTGGCTCATGGGCTGACAAGCGCGCACCCCATCATACCGAGGCACAAATTGCAGCCAAGGAGGCTGCCGCTGCCAAGAAGGGCGGCAAGAAGCATCAAGCTCGCCATCACACCGAGGCCCAGATTGCGGCAAAGGAGGCCGCTGCTGCTAAGAAAGGTGGAAAGAAACACCAAGTCCGCGAGGCCGATGTGGTTCCTCCAGATGACGAGTTCGGTTCATGGGCTGACAAGCGTGCACCTCATCATACCGAAGCTCAGATCGCTGCGAAGGAGGCTGCTGCTGCTAAGAAGGGGGGAAAGAAGCATCAGGCTCGCGAGGCTGATGTGGTGCCTCCGGATGATGAGTTTGGGTCATGGGCTGACAAGCGTGCACCCCATCATACTGAGGCGCAGATTGCAGCCAAGGAGGCTGCTGCTGCTAAGAAGACCGGGGCCAAGAAGACCAAGGGCAATTCTAACTGAGTCTCAAGCGAATTGCCGACTGCTGGCTAGCTCCAAGCATCTTCAAATATGGACATGGCAGAGGATGAGGGCAACTGGATGGATGGGTAGAGAGATGGATGACCATGGCTGAATTAGCTGTTAGTCTGTATTCTTTCATAGCCAATTCTGGATTCAGCCTTTGCATCAACTGATATGTTGAGATGCTATCGGATCGAAACTGTTGTGCTTCATCAGCGGACGGCTACTTTCACTAATGTCCGTCATCGTGTGCCCCAGATTCAGACATACCTTTTTGTTTCGCTTATACTCAAATGACATTTGCGGTATATGTTGGTGATAGGCAAGTGGCATCGATCATGATGAGACAGTGGACGAATCTTCTATCATGACCATGTTATCACACTCGTCTACATCTAGATACCACAGCTACATCACACCTGGCATCCAGAGTATCACTCACTTATAGAACATGATAATCAACGCACACCAACGCACATTTATAGTTGATGCTTGGTTCACAAGAAAGAGTTTCAGGACGGCCATTCTCACTAGGCCTTCAGTCCTAGAGACGTAACATCTCTCTTTGAATTCAACATGATTTATGGCATGGCTATATGTTGAGTTCGTCGATGAGTCTAAGTAATTCTCTTCTATAGATCCTCCCGTTGAATACACTGCAAGGAGCATGACACAAGCCAGAAAAGTTCAAGGGGCTGGCTGAGTGAAGAACAGGGGAAAGAGTTTCGTCTCTGGGGTGCTCCCAACTTTGCAGGGATGCTGCTCGCCTGCATCTGCTATAGGCTGATTGGGCCCATGACTAAGCACATACGACCATAGGTAGTGGAGAACTCGGGGTCCCGTCTGCTCCCCCATAGATAAGCCACTAACCGGCAGATTAGTAGTTGGGTGGGTGACCACCAGCGAACACCGGCTGTTGTATGTTTTTTGTTTTATTTTTGCACCTTCTTTTTTCTTCTTCCTATTCCTTTTTACTTCTTCTGTGTCAGATTCTATTCCTTTTGAATTGTTTGAGTATTCACATAGACTTCTGAATAATCATCTGTAAATCGAGCTGTTACGAGGCACTTTCTTCCTATTGCTCTTAAGTGGTCGGGTGTATATAATAGAGCCAGGAGACTTGGATTACAGGGTGGACGACGCTTAAAGCTGCACATCTGACGCCTAGACGTGATAAAGTGCTGACTCCGAACTGCTGGGTCAATCATCAGGCGTCGGTTGGCTCAGTCTGGTGGTAGAACCGAGACAGTAGGGTAATTGGTGCTTGCAGATCTGTCAGCTCTCTCTGTATAATTTGTGTTCGGACCTCTGAACTTGGGTGAGCGCACCCTCTGTACCTATACCTTGTTGACAGATTACCTGGGTACGTAATTGATCTCACGACTGCAATCCGGCCTGGTCAAACCATACATGTATGATTTTCTATCTCTCACATAACGGTAAACTTCTATCTTTGTATGTTTGTTTCCTTTGGCGCCGTTAGTTTAGAAGTGGGTAGCGGCAACACCATGGCTCCAGATATTCACGCCATAGTTAGTTCGTCTTGTCGCGTACGATCAACTGCATAGAAGACAAGCCACGATTTTATGCCACCAGGACACATGGAAGGAAACCAGTCCGCTCAACCGTCTTTATAAGGCTAATATCTGCCGTGCCTTTACATGCAGTTCCCGAGCCCGTCTAACCCAAAAGTGTGGCATCCCCTTGCCGCGGCCCAATCGCAAGCCTCGCCGCTCGATTCCTCACAATGCAGACATCTAACGCCATCGCGAGGGCCCCGGTTTAGTCTCACACAGCGTTATCGTCAAACCCCCCCAAGAAAGCGGGATTATCGTGGGGACTCATCTTCATATAGCGGAGCCTTAAGGAATCGCTTCCTATCAGGTATTAGAATATGATAATCATCTCTGTCCGTATGTGTGCATCAAGGTTGGGCTGATGATAAAGAGACTCCTATTCCGATATGGATATCCCATGCATGCAACCTTGAGCAAGGTCCTGGCTAGACTACTCTGCATCTACACAAGCATCGTCGTCACGCAACTCGCCATCCAGCCAACAGGGCCAATGGCAGCTCCCGCAGTCCGTGACAAAGCCGTTGATCCCAGCAATGATGTGATTGCTCTCAGCCATCGCGACACCCCGAGCATCGCAATCTTCTGCAAAACGACGTAGCTGCAGAGAATTCAACCACACTTTCCAGAACCTCGGCCTATCTGCAGCCTCTGATGGTGTAATAGATGCCCCGACAATGCGGTACCGCGTGCCGGCTCGTCGCCAATATATAAGGTCCAAACGCCCGCTGCTTTGGGGGCAGACCGGGAACTCGAATCTAGGGCTTCTGTGATACGACGTCAAGCTCAGCAGCAAGTTGATCTCGCCGCGATGTCGCACAGCGTGGTGCCAGCGCCACAGGATAGCAAGGAAGATATCCCCGACGAGAAAGCCGTCTTCACGTCCCAGGAGTCGTCGGTAACAGGCGAAGTTCAGGAACGTAAAGATGAGGCGTTTGGGTCAACAAAGGACCATCCTTTTGCGGACCCGGCCATGGCTGCGCACTGGCGTGGCGTGTATGAGAAGGCCAACTATGAAAACCGGCACAGGTTCGATCCGGAGTTTACGTGGACGGCAGAGGAGGAGAGGAGACTGGTTAGAAAGGTATGCTCCTGCTGCATGATGTCTAAATGTCTCGTCATATTTGGATGCTAACATTCCAAAGATTGACCTCAGAATCATGCTGTGGGCTTGGATCATGTTTTGCGCTCTCGACCTTCATCGACGAAACATCAACCGTGCCATCTCAGACAACATGGTAGGCCAAATAAACAATAGCCACTCAGATATCAAGAGCTTCGACTAACGCACTCCAGCTTCCAGAGGTTGGCATGAACACGAATGATTTCAACTACGGACAAACGGTGAGACACCCATTGTTTCTATTCTACGAAACTGTAATCGGCCATACTAACTTGCGCTCCATCCAGATCTTCCTCGTTACTTTTCTCGCAGCCGAGCTGCCCAGCGGTCTGATAAGCAAGCGAGTCGGTGCCGACGTCTGGATCCCATTCATCATGATGAGCTGGTCCCTCATTGCGGGCAGCCAAGCATTCATCCACAATAGATCAGCCTTTTTTGCTATCAAGGCTCTTCTTGGCCTCTTCATGGGCGGCTTCATTCCGTACGTACTCCCTATTACTGTGCAACATTGGAAGAATGCAAATAGCTAACACAGTGCAGCGATATTGTGCTTTGGCTCACCTACTTTTACAAGTCGAACGAACTTCCCGTCAGGTTGGCCTGGTTCTGGACTGCTTTGAGTACCGTCAACATTGTCGGCTCCCTGATTGCCTCTGGCGTTCTCCAGATGAGAGGTATTGCGGGCTGGGGCGGCTGGCGATGGCTGTAAGCGATCCAAATCTCGATCTATGGTAGTAATTTCTCTCTAACATCTGATTCAGATTTCTCATTGAAGGCATCCTGACACTCATCATTGGCACGTTCTCATGGGTCCTCATGCCACCCGGACCGTGCCAAACGCGAAACTGGTTCCGCGGCAAAGACGGATGGTTCACTGAGCGTGAGGAGTCCATCATGGTCAATCGGCTCTTGCGCGATGATCCCAGCAAAGGAGACATGAACAATCGGTAAGTACTTCACAGAGTACCAACTACGAGGGCTACAGACTTACAGTGCCACAGACAAGCCGTCGGCCCCGTCCTCCTCCTAAAAGTCCTCAAAGACTGGGAGCAGTGGCCGCTCTACCTCCTCGGCCTCCTCGTCTACATCCCGCCCAGCCCACCGAGCACATATCTGTCGTACATTCTCCGCAACATTGGCTTTTCCGTCTTCAAGGCCAATCTGCTGACAATCCCGTCCCAATTCCTCTTCGCAGTTAACCTCGTCATCATATCGTGGGTCTCGGAGCGTTTCAAGGAACGCGCAATCATCTCGTCCATTTCCAACATCTGGATCTTCCCCTGGCTCGTCGCTCTGGTGACACTTGACGCAGATTCGTCCCCATGGATACGATACGCTCTTTTGACGGGCCTGCTCAGTTATCCATACTGCCACGCCATCGTCGTCAGCTGGAACGCAAAGAACAGCAACGCCGTCCGGACGAGAGCCGTCAGCGCTGCCCTGTACAACATGTTTGTGCAGAGCGGCAACATCATCTCGTCCAACATCTACCGTGACGACGACCAGCCTCTGTACAGACGAGGCAACAAGATTCTGCTGGCCATCAACTGCTTCAACATTGTTCTCTTTTATGCGGTCAAGGTGTTTTATATCTGGCGGAACAAGGTCAGGGAGAGGAAGTGGAATGCCATGACGAAGGAGGAGCAAGAGGACTATTCCCTCAACACCACGGATGAGGGCATGAAGCGTCTGGACTTTAGATTTGTGCATTAGACGTATGTTGGGTACCTAGTAGGTAGATAGTCGTTTTCAAGGCCTAATGTTCGAGATAGTGGGCTCTTCCAAGAACTCCAGCATCATGGAGTGCCTTGATCACCCCTCCTCCGGAGGTTCCATGGTCTTACTGGGTGTGCTCTTGTTCACCAAATGAGAGAGTATCTAGCAGCAAAGGTAACGTAGCTTCTGAGTACATGTATGATGATCTGCTGCTACGGTTGGACGCTGAGTCGCCTCGATAAGCAGAGGCGTCAGAGGATCGTGAAGAAATCAAATTTCTTCTTCGATGGCACCGCGGACCGCAAGGCAAGAACTGTCACAGTAACAGCGTCATCGCCATGGTCTGGGCTGTGGAAGCTGTGGCCTCGGCATAACCCACAGAGGTCACCTCTCATGACATGCATCTAACACCAGCATTTTGCGTATGATGGTCGGAGCACCTTCATAGAGGTGACTAGGTGATGCTGCTTTCAACACATCACGTGATTGGTCTGGTGGTCTAGTGGTATGATTCTCGCTTAGGGAAAACCCAAAGTTGATTCTGCGAGAGGTCCCGGGTTCAATCCCCGGCCAGACCCTTCTTTTTTCCTGCTCATCTCGACGTTCTCTCTTTTTTTTTCTGCCTCTCAACTGACGGTCGCGGCTTCATCAGCTGCTTACCGTCCGGCAGACAGACATCAACATCTCCTCATTGGTCTGGTGGTCTAGTGGTATGATTCTCGCTTAGGGACAACCCTACAGCTTGTTTGCGAGAGGTCCCGGGTTCAATCCCCGGCCAGACCCTATCGGTTTCTCTACGTTGCCTTTCTTTTTGGAGCCTGGAGGCTATGAGACTTGTAATAAGTATCCTTCTTTTTTGGACGAATTGATTGATTTATTATGACTTCGCTACATCACGGACCATTAAAAGATTCCAGGTAAAGCGGACATCCGATCCTCCTCGCCTCCAACTGAAGCCGCCGAATGTGTACGAGAGGCTCATGAAGCCATCACGACTGTGTGTCGAGGAACCCTCCTACTTAGTCTGCCCGTTGCCTGTCATCAGAGCAACCCATTTCGGATCACTTGGATCCAAACCCGCGCCCAGGCCGCGTCGACAGGTAAACCTCACTCTCATGAAATACCCCTTCCGAACGTCTATCGTGCACTCTACGTCTACATCGCAGATGCCACAAGCGGTCCTATGAATATAAGGGCCAGATCGATCATCCCACCTCTCCATTGGATGTGATTCACATCGGGGCGGTCTGGCGGTCACCCATGCCTGCACCTCTTGATTTCCATTCTTCTCCCCAAATGTCGGCTCAGAGACGCTGATGCTCTGGTGGGGGCATGCGATGTAGTGCTCCAGCGAGCCTCTGTGTATCTGGCTTGTGACTCGAGATCTCTGTTCAAAGCTGCCTTTGTGAAAGTAGATGCGGGAGAACCAGTCGAACCGGGCAAGCGTATCGGTGAGAATGTACCCTTTGCTGCACAGCTCTGGCACGATGACCGGGACGTTCGGAGAGTTGACCTGGCGACGGGCCCTGGCCAGCTTGTCGAATGAAACATGGTCGCTCACAGACCAATGCAATGGCAAGAGAGGGCGCGCGGGGTCGAGGCAGGACGAGGGCAGGACGCTGACTGGGGTTTCGTCGTGCAGCTCTTCGCCATGCGCCTCTTCGCATAACGTACTCGAGTCGAGCCATGACTGGACGGGATTACTATGACGAGTAGCAGTATACCGTCTCGGTGAGCGTGATGGAAGCACCGGCAACGTATCATGTTCGGTGGGACAGGCGCATGGTGCCCTGTATTTCGACTTGAGGTCAGCGACCGCCTCCTTGGAGGTCGTGTCTGACAGCGGTTCCTCCACAGGCTTTTCTGTCTGAGTTGCAGAAGTCTTGGAACGGCTCTTCAGCAGCCATTTTATGGCAAAGTATCCTCCGACGGCGCCCATGGTGCTTGAAAAGCTGCAGATTCAATGTAGTAGAAAATAGATGCGGTGTATCCGAATTGAGAATGAGGTGTACTAGAGCGGGATAACGAATCGTAGCTGAACAATGAGAGCGACTTGTTCTGAAGAACGATCAGGTTGATGAGGTTGAAATCTGACAAGCAGGATCTCCGCGAATGTGGGAGGGCAGCGCTTCATATAAGGCGGCCCTCTGTTGGTTGGCTTGTGGAATGGGCGTCTTCATCCGCTTAGTGAAGGTCTCCTGCGGACAAGCCACGCATGGCTCATATGAAAGAACCACTGACGGTAGAAAGTGCAGAGTTTAAAGCCTGTTTGCCAAACTTACTGGGTAGTGTACGTATCGTATCCGAGATGAGGCTTATCAGACCTACCTACCTTAACCTACCTTATGAACGCCTAGGTGAGTTAACGCTTTCCGGTCAACCAGGCTAGCCACGTCTGATAGCCTTGACTTGATGATTTTGTAATGCCTCCGTTACTGTTTCAGGAGCGAGGCGTACGAGTTCAGGGCCGAACTCATCAGATTCGATGGATGCCGGAGGAGGGGAATCTGTGTTACTAGCAAAGCCAATTGGCGCCACTCTGGCTGCTGGATTGTCCGGGTGTATCCGATGGCTTTTCTGTGGAATCTCGATTCGATGGCTACAGACTGGAGTGAAAGAATACACCGCGCGTATCGAGTACCTTAAGTCCACCACCGCACCACCGCATCAGCTTCCCCTCGATGCCACTTCTGTGCCTCGTCCTTACCTATTCGACATAATAGACCATAATGTCGATAGACGGGTGCTGGTAGAACCGCCGAAGCCTCTGGGAGCGAGCAAAAGCCCCTTTGGAGGAAAACGGCGAGAAGCTACTGCGATTCTCAAAGAATCAGCCGTTGTACGGGCTACATGTAGCTTGTCTCGAACAGGTCTGTCACTATTACGGATGCCTACTTTAGCTGGTGCTCACAACTGGCATGTCATCATCCACAACACCACCCACAGCCCCGACGATGTTCTGCCGCTATCGATGCAAGGAGATGCTGTGAAAGGATTTGACACGTCGGGTTCGTTTGCTTAGAGGTATGTAGTCAAGTTCAGGGGTCATGGCGAGGCATAGGTAGGTAGGTAATACTTGCCTTACCTAGTGTGTGCTTGAAAGTTCAGTGTCACGTGCGCTACGGTACGAGTAGGTCCTGGCAAGCAAGTCGAGCGGTCACAGAAGATGAGAGAGGTTGCCGCCGACTTATTAAGAAGCAAACAAACAAACAACATAACAGCTTACAAGGGCGCAATCAGCTCGAGCCCAGCTCAATATTCCTTTTCTTTTTTTCATTTTCTCTTTTCGTGCTAAATGCAACTGAAATACACGGTCAACACGGCAAAAAAATGCAGTCCATCATCTCCGCCTTTCCTCTCTTCACCCCTAGCAAGCGGGCCAGCGCCTCACCACGGGTCTCCCTCGGCACGTCTTCCAGCATTGCAGGCCCAGTCTCGCCGCGGCTGAAACTGAAAAAGAATTCACCTGGATCGACAAGACGACAGTCGCTTGCCAGGAGGCTCAGGAACGAGGAAACGTCTCTGCAGAAGGAGGACGATGACAGTGGTGAAGCTTACCAGCCGAACGACACAGTGGGAGACTCTCTGCAGCTGGAACAACAGGAGTTGGTGTCGGCGTCAACGCCTCGCGCAGCACCGAGAGCGTCGAATGTGGTAGAGGCCTACTCAACAAGGTCAGCGATGCGAGCTGCACGCATCTCGGAAATTTTACGCCGGGCTGACATAGGAGCGGAGGAAACCGAGGAACCGCAAATGGAACAAGAGGTGGAGGCAGCCGATGATGAGGTGAATGCGGTGCAAGAGCAGGGAGAGGGGAAAGAAGAAGAAGAAGAAGACGAAGGGGATGATGGAGACGAAGAACAATACGGCTTTGAAGGCTTCGCCGGATATCGCTGGGTCGGCGACTCTATCGAGATCCAGGTGCAGTGGGACGGCGGCGAGACCACCTGGGAGCCCGAAGCCAATCTGCACCACGATTGCCCCAAGGCCCTCTTTGAGTACTGGCGCTCACATCAGGGCCGGCCCAAGAATCCGAGAGACCCGGAGATGTACGAAGTGTATTCCATCCTCAAGCACAATAGGAACCGGAGCAGATTGCTGGTCGAATGGGTCGGATTCGAACGTTCAGAGGCGACGTGGGTGTCGCGCAAGGTAATCGAGGAGACGGCAAAGGATGTTGTTGATGCCTACTTTGGTAGCGTCACGACGAAAAGGAGGAAGAAGTGAGGTACAATGATGAGGCAGAGGGTAGGTTTTTTCTTCCCTTTCTTACTCGATATGTATACCTAGCATTCATGTAAACGTGACAATAGCAGGGGACAAGTGAGGATTGAAATTGAATGACTCTAGACATGATGGTGTATAACCAGACGTAGCCATGCAACAGAGGCTTGTCGATGGTGCCACTATCTAGGTTTCTCAACGTGCTGCAGCCTCCAGTCGAATACAAGATGCCTGGAACTCTGCGGAGATGGCTTTCGGTACGACACAGGTAGTTGTGTCAGCAAAATGATGAAGCAAGCGTCAGATTCAGGCCGCGTCTACATCCATGCTGTTATCCCGTACTACCCAATATGCCCACTTACGTATGTTGTTGGTAAGTCAGTGTGCCTCACTGGAAACACACTGCACTCTGAAGATCAAGTCCTTTCACTAAATATAGACAAATAGTGCTCTTTGCTCTGGCCAGACACACCCATTTCCACATCGACGGCGGGGGCGCCGGGTCGTCGCGCGAGTCGGACGCGTCGGGCGGCAGCCCGGAAGATCTCTGAGAAGATCTTGGTCTTCTCCCACAGCACCAGGAGAACTGGCAAGGCGTGTTGGCAGAATCGGCTGGTCGGCTGAGGATCCGAAATAAAAAATCAACTTTGCACCACCCTTACAACTGTCACACTGATCCGTCGGCGCATAGTTTCCCGCCAGCATGGGCATTCGTGGGGGCAAGCAGCCGAGAGACAGGTGCCGAAAAGGCTGAACAGGTCCGTGTCCATCTCCAACCAATCATTGTCATCGACGAGGTCAAACCGTCGCCCTCTATTCGGCCTCTATTCGCCAACCCATCCATGACGTCCATTCCTTCCTTGCCAATCAGTACACGAACCAAGTGTCCGCTGTCGAATCATTCATTGTCTTTCCCATGGGTTCAACTGGTGGGTATGTTCCTGGCCCAACCGAGTCAGGGAGCTCTGGTCCGCCTGGGGGGACGACCCTACCCCTTACTCTTCTTCCTGCCTCTGCTGTCCAGACGGCCGCCGTCGCGCCGCGTCGCTGGATCCTGCGGTCAGGGCCTGGACGGCTGAGCCGGAGGTTTGGGCCGAGTTGGGGGTCGAGCCGGGGGGGGCGGGTTAGGGACGATCCGGCTTCGTCGCCGCGGTCGTCGCGGGTGTGTCGAGGGCATCGACGGTTCATCCAGAACCAGGCCAGGGCCCAGATGCCGCCGAAGACCATCTTGAGGCCGGCCATGATGGTCACAATGGCTTTAGTCCACTGAGCCCACTCGGGAAAGCGCGTACGCCCCAGCACAGGCGACAGTTATCGTCGTCGTTGTCGTCATCGTCATCGTCGTTGTCGTCGTCATCATCTTTTTTCTTCTTTTTGCTGTCGTTGTTGTTGTTTCTGCTGCTTCTGATGAGGGAGAGCGACGGCAAGGGAAGAATCAGAAGTGATGTTGTCCCGAGGTCTCTTTATATTGTCCAGCCATCGACTCATGGGCAAGGCGAGAGCGACAGGTCCGAGGGCAAGAACAACAGTCAGTCTGTACCTTCTGCGTCCAATGGTATTGTCCATCGCGTTACGAGGACTACAAGCAAAATAAGCTCCATGAGGTCAACGGCAAAGGCATCGTCGAACCTTGCCGAAAGAACGGCGCCCAACATGACCAAAGAGAAGACCGCGGAGAGCATCAACACATCATCTTGACCCAACGCTTCATTCACTTATTCCAGCACCCGCGAGACAATGGCAAACCACGTCATCTGGCGCGACAGTCAAAAGTCCGCAGCCTGGGGTGAAGGCAGGTAGGTAAGGGACGCTCAGGCGTACCTGATGCGACGCGGTTTGCAGCTGGGCGAAATGTGTCTCCATCGCTGTGATAGGCTCCAGTTGGCCACTTGCTCTTCATTTGAATATAGTGAATGACAGCCTCTCAAAGTAAGAAGCCACGATCAAGGACTGAGCAGATACCGCGCGTCGCGCTCGGCAAGGATCTGGCAATACTCCAGTGGCCACTCTGTATATTTTCGATATGACGGGGGAAGCCGCTGGGCCAGGTCCTTTGTCCAATTAATAATGACAAATTTCCTGCCAGGGTATTCTGGCTCTTCGGCCTTGGACAGACAGGCATTGCCAAGCACGTAGTCGAGCAGAAACATGTGGATGATTAGAAGATGGCCCGTGTAGTTCTCGCTGTCGACAAAGGCCATGAAGTCCTGGTTACTAAAGGTGGTCGGCATAACGAACAAGGTGACAAACTCTCTCCAGGCTGTATATGGCTTGTCAGTAAGAAAATGATGAGGTGTGAGATTCCCTCGTCGTACCGGCTAGACACGAGGTGCGCAGATTGTCAACGCATTTGACCAGGCAATCGCAGTATGCCACCTCATTGGGCGTCTGGCACAATGGCCTCAGTCGAAGAGCAGAGGTCGCGAACCCTTGGATGACCTCATAGTTCCGCGGCTGTTCGCTGATGAGCCTCTCCAGGGACCGGTCATGCTCCCGTGGCGTGAAGTACTTGAAGATGGACATTTCGTAGTTGGTGATGATGGTCGACGCGACCAAGTTGCCGCCCCGCGTCGTCGTGATGTAGTCAATCATGCTATCCGGCATAAGAGAGGACTGGGCGACGAGGCATATCACCGCCGCCATGAGCGCATCTGCATCCGCGGGCCTTGTCGGAGGGTGATCGAGCTGCTGGTTGACGAGCTTCATGGCCGTCACGCGATGCTGCAGCGCCTGCGACGTGTAGTCGACGTTGCCATGCTGAGACAGATGGGAGGCTCCGAGACCCAGGACAGCGTGTGCGAGATAGTCGTACTACGCCGGTCACACATACCGCACGCCCTCTGGTGTTAGTCATGCATGGAAGATGACGACGATAGGGGCTGAACGAGGCGCGACTTCGCATTCGAAAAGTGGGTGTGATCTCACCTGGTGTGACATTGCGGCCGCGTCCATCCACACGTCCTTGGCCTTTAACGGCAGCGTGGGGAAGGCCGCGAGGAGGAATTGGTGATAGAAGCGCAAGTCTTCCAGCGCGATACTGGACAGGGTAGCACGCGGAGGAAGCGAGGAGGAGGCGGAAGACGACGAGGATGAAGATGAGAAGAATGATGATGATGATGATGATGACAAGGACGATGATGTTGTTGTTGTTGACGAGGGAGCCGGCGTCGGATAGCTGCAGTTCAGGCCGAGGCGGCAGCACGGCGAGCAGAACGGGCGGACCTCGTTGCACTTGACTCGCCTCCTCTTGCAATTGAAGCATCCCAGCCGCGACTTGAAGTGGCCCCGCCGACTAAGCGGCTTGCCGGGCTTGCGGACCACGGCAGTGGACGAGGCTGGATCCGACGACGGCGAGTCGTGTAAGTCGACGGACGAATCATCCGACGGATTGGGACTCCTGCTGTGCTGCGGCTGAGGCATGGCGTGTGCTGTAGGTTCTGAGTATGTATGAAGATGGGAGGAGATACGACGCGGAAGAAGGGAAGAAGACCATCAAGAAGAGATGAAACGGAACAAGGAGCGAGAGGGGGTTGACGAGATGCGCGAGAGAGTCTCTTTGGTGCTATCGCGGCTCAAGAGGCTGAATCGAACTTTTGTTTAGCGGCGAGCGCAAAGAACGCATCACGCCGTTGTCGCAACAGAATGCCGTCCACCAGAACTTTCCCCTTTAGGCAGCAATTGATGCTCTCGAGACCGATTTGCGCGTCTTTAAGGCTCATCGGCTTCTGAAAAGGTGCACTTTGGGTTTCTGCCTGCCCCCTATTCTGGCAATGTGTTCTGTGCTTACGGCGGGAAATCGCGTATACATGCAATTATAACCCCGATGACATTGACAAGAAAAAGGCTCTTTCAGTGTTTGGGAAATATGAGCTCTGAAACTGGCCCAAACCAGCGTCTAATGGAGGCTGGTTCACGTGATGGAAGCCGATGACTTACAGGTCTAGTTGTTCTTGTGTTCCCCTCCCTGACGAGGATGGCAGGATCTGATAGGTGGAACCAAGACAGGGGCAGTGCTGGGGCGTCTCTCGCTCGATTCTTGGGTTACCCGGAATCTGTGCGGAGTACTAGGGATGAGCAAGATGTCCAAGACGATATCATATGGCACCCTCCAGTAGATGCATTTGTGGTTGAAAATGGGATTTACTGCTGGTGGCTTCCAAGTGAAGGGGGAATGGCGCAGTACTCCAACCTAGCTACCCAGCATCTACATCTCTCAAGTTCAGATCTGTATACTCGATCTGAATATTGGAATGATACGAGCAATAGAAGAAAATAGCTCTAGTAGCGGAGGATACAACCTTCTTGACAACTCTAGATGAAAGCCTCACGACAAATGCTATTGTGACACAGACTCTCCAGAGTGTCTTGACGACATCATCCGGGCGGTACACAACCTCTCTTTAACTGAGGTAGGTATGAACCTCTATAACAAACCGCAGTCGAATTCAGCGATTCTTAGCGAAAACATAGCAGGCTTCATGAAGATGTCGGCAAGGCTGGGCCGTCACACAGACTGCCAAAGGAATGGACACAGCCCGGCGGCCATCTCCGACTTAGAGAATCGGGGCTCTATCGTGTCGTTCTACTTCGAATTGAGTGTGTGAGCTCAGTGTTTGCGCCTCACCAGTTCCCGCAGGATGGGACGATGACATGCCAACAGACTGACTGTTCTTTCTGTTGCGACATACCTACTGTCTCCCGAGTGTTGTCCATGTGCACGGTCGTGATCTCACCCGCCGCAAGGTCGGCTGTTGGAGCTGTCGCTGCGGCGCAGGCATCAAGAAACACGGAGTCTCCGGAAAGATAGGTAGCCCTCTTAATCATGCCCGTGAAGAGATGTGGCAGAGGCAAAATGAAAGCTTCGCGATGCTGAGGCGGATTCGCACCGCAATGTTGACGTGAGTTTCTTTGCCCATTCTTGTATTTTCCTCAACGGGGCTCGATGTCGACGGCGTTGTTTTTGCAGCTCATGGCCGAGTACTTTACCACGAGCATCATATGGCGACAGATCCGTGGCTCGGCTCAAGACACTCGGCGCGCTCGTCGCAGGATGAACGGCGCCCGTTCGCGCTGAGGCAGCAAGCAGCGCATGCTTGAGGACTGAGTGCAAGGCTACAAGCCTCGGGGAAAGACGCAGACGAGTACGGAGCGGGCCGACGTCAGCTGCGCGATGCCGAGTCTGAGCGCGACGTACCGCCTGCGGCCCGGGCCGAAGGTGCAGGGACCACATAGTCCGGAGTCCGCGGCGGTCCTGAAATCACGAGATGGGTATGAAAGAACGACGAGAGTGGCTACGGATGTGGCGGGCGTTGCGTTGATGTTTTGAGGATGGAGGCGCTTGGTCAAATCAGCAGGGGTTTGTAGGGCATTATTGCGGAAGAGGAAGGCCTATGTTGCGCATCATTCAGACATAAAGCTACGATATGGGGAGACTGAGCATAGCCAACGGAGAAAGTTTTGGGCATTGGTTCGCTTTCAAGGGCTCAGCCTCAGCCTCCATGTTTGCCCAATCCTCATTTTCGTGCTGTGTTTGCCAAGGCAGATATGCTCTCTCGTCCAAAACACCCGCCACTTCAACATCATGCATCGGAACGAAAACCGGTAATGCTTCTCGAATGTCTCGCCTGTGCCGGTATGTACAGCGACGTAATGGACTACGCATCTGCACACCGGGAAAAGGTCATTGGATTGTGGCGATCGCCAGGCAAGGCACATGCACTCGCGCTTCCACTCGTCGAGACCCTTGGCCAGCTTTCGTTTTTGCGCTGCTCTCACTCTTCAACAAGAGGAAAGGATAGGAACCGTCACTTTGTCCATTTGACTTTTCAAGGGCAGTTTGTTGCTCGTTACTTTGTTCACCACTGGTCGTCCAGAGACGCAACTTGCGCGCTGGAGCTTGGTACGGAACAAAGGGAAGCCTAGTGAAAGAGCTCGACTTTCCTTCGAAGCGAGAAGTTTTGTGCACGATACGACATCATTTGGCGCTTTGTTACCGGCTTGCTCCACGCTCAGCGCGACTCGGGTGAAATGTGCCGCTTCTTCTGCATGGTGGAAGACCAGTAAAGCGATCTCTTGGTCCAGTACATCAACCGTTGGTCATGCGCCTTTTGAGAGAAGTGCAATCTTCAGATGATATTGGATCTTTTGCTCTTCTTCGAGAGAAGTTCGAGCATCAAATCTCGCAGTGATTGGTATTCCTGTGACAGTTCCATACATGTGATAAGCTAGAGACGACCCTGTTTCGGATGTTCGTGCGATTCACCAGGGAAGTCGAGCTCCTTGAGTCGAGCTTACGATGGCCTACAGTGAACATCCGAGAAGGTAAAAAAAAAGAAGGTGCTCTGCGGCTTGAAAGGGAGACCTAGCCTTCCACTAAGTATGATCGAATTGGTTGTCCGCTGGCTTGGGTCCGAGGAGGTAGAGTCTGGGGACATTTATTTACGATGTGTCTAGATCTAACATCTTGGACATACTATATCAGCAAACAGACTTGCCGCATCGGACACTCAGCACTCTGATCAGATACATTGATCACAATCACCTAGCAACCTAGGAAATGGCGGCAGCCATACTTCGCGCGGACCCTGCAAGAGGGATCTCGGAATACTATCAGGACACGCGTGAGGAACGAGGATTTGAATGTTCATCAAAGAGTACTGATGACTCTCAGCGGTCTTTCGCTTGAGATCGCCATTGGCGCTATAGTGGCCTAGCTTGACCATCCATATGATAGAGTTCGACGACATGCGTTGCAGAGGCTCGAGCACAATTGCGAGTTTGTCGGCTATGCCGTAGCGGCTGTCGCCGCACGCCTTGAAGATTGGCATCGAGACATTCAAGCCACTGCGTTGTCTGCGCTGATGATACAAGGAGGCCTTACCCGCGGATGTCATCAGGCGCGTAGCAGCACATCTTGATGACAGAGACGGGCTTCCAGAGACACAGATCGGAGTATTTTGGGTGCTTTTATGTCGAAAGATGCTGTCTGAAGACATCTTTAGGACGGTGGCTGGACATGTTAGACATCGAAATGAGAATACTCGACTAGCGGCGACGGCCACACTCGGGCACCAGCAGACACTACCAGAAGGAACCTTCAGAAGCATCAGGGAGTTTCTGCAAGGTAAAGACACATTTATCCGTTCTGCAGCGTTGGTGTCACTCTGCGATGTTGCCGGATGCCGCAAACCGTGACCGAGGCGATAGCAGCCTTGATCGCAGCTTGAGACGACACACTTCAAAGCATGAAAGACGCAGAAATTCTCCTCTCTTTTATAAAGTTGGATATTTTTAAGAGGCTTGAGAGAATACTGGATGTTCTAAATGACAAAGACTTTTGGGACTACCTACCTTCTTAGGGTACGCGAGTCCGAAACGCTGAGTATTATGTGCATAGAATATGTTTGCTATCCTGCATGGTGCCGCAGTAGCCCTAGCTGAGCACATGCGGCCGCATGGTCACATTAATCGCTCGTCATAGAGGTAAGGTAAGGGACATAAGGGAGGGCCAACTGTCTATCAGATCCGGTTGCCGCCCTTCTCATTCTTTCATCTCTTCCCTTCATAGGTAGCTTGCAGACCAGCCATCACCAGAGAAGGCTATCCTTCACTAGGTATCTTATATCAATGTAAGTACTTGTACTGTGACACATGTTTCATGGCACGCGATTAACATGTGTACTCTGATCTGCTCAGCACGAGGGCATTCTAAGCAGTCCATACCTTACATCTTGCAATCCTGCATAGCGACAAGTTCAAATGTACCGCAAGATGCTCGGGAAAGCCGTGTTATTCTTTCTGTGCATCCTCCCGGGGATTCTTACATACTACAGCCTCGCAGACGGCGACTTCTTCGGGAATCTGTTGAAGATCATGGTGAAGGAAACGGATGAGTCGTCTACAACTTTCGCCCACTTTAACTCGAAGACGCCGGCAGTAACCACCATCGGGACCGATTCGTCAGATGGTCGCAGCTATGTCGTTCCGTGGCCCGGAAACAAATATCATATCTTTCTTGACGGCACGAATCAAGTGATTTGCTCGCGCGACGGTAGATTGCACATCTGTGACGCCGACAAAGACAACGCCCAACAATACATATGGGAATGTGTCGAGAAGGATGGCTACTTTGGCTTTTTCAACACACAAACGGGCAAATTCATTGGTCACGGGAATGATGGTCGGCTGCGCTCGACAGCAAAGCATCACAACGACTGGGAGCTCATGACAGCCAGGAGGCACCCAGAGGGAGGCTACGAGTTGCTGATGCCGTTCTGGTGGCATGCTCTGAAAAAGATTTGCGTGCGTGATGGTTCGGAAGTCCTTGTGTTGGAGGGACATAGGACGACGCGTTGGCAGTTTGTCGAGACCAAGTAAACTGAACCTTAGGCTGAAAATCATATGTGATTCTCCTCGCCTGCTGTACAGTCAGTCTCTCAGCAATTCAATCACAATGCTCTCACGGCCATTTCCTGTTGATGATTGTCAAGGCTGCTCGTTCTGTGCACTAGTAGGGCACAAAACGCCTTGCTCACAGCCTGTTGGCACGAGGCTGGGGGCTGCATAAGCGGCCACTTGTTTTGTAGGCCTCCCACATCCGGCCTCACAGAGGCCTACCTACATGACGCCACTTGGGACGAGCGAATGCCAAGTGCAGCCCCCAACCAACAGCATTGATGAGGAGGTGCTTCGTACGTGGTCGATAGGCATTGGACAAGCCTCCGACGATCAAGGGCTTGGAACTCGTCGCGGCCGCGGCCGCGCGCCTATCCGCGTGCCTCATTCCTCCGAGTGTTTCTAGATATGCAGTGATTAGCCGAGTTCGTCCGTATTTCAGGCCGCGACGATTAACAGATAATTTCTTGCTCTCAGACCTGCCTCGCGATACAGCTAGTTCTTTGGAGTCACTCAAGTCAGGATATTCCTCCTTGGCGACATACAATGGCACCTTTTCAGTGCAGCATCTGCGCACAGCTCTTTGGAACCAGGCTCAAAATCTTCGAACATGCTCTGAACACCGGGCACGATATGAGTCACTGTTGCCTGGAATGCTCCCGATGGTTCAAGACTGAGGGCGATCGGAAAGCGCACATGAAGTCATCCATACACGTCAACGTCAAGGCAGCAAAGCCTCAGTCAAACAGTCCATATGCATCAGTTAGCCAAAGCAGCCAAGTCCTCACCAATGCACCAAATGTCGTGCCACTGCAGTTCGGGAGGGTCACATATACATGCCTTTCACGAAATGAGCAAGACGCTGTCTTTAAGAAGCTCTTGACCTGTGTTCATTCCGTGAAAAGTCTTGCCGAAGAAGGATACACAGTGGACCTTGAGAAGGGACCAACTACCAAGCCCAAGAAACCAAGGCCAAGCCTTGCAGACTTTCGCCAAACGCCGATGTGGCAGCCTGCCGTCAAGAAGAGGCGTGCCGTGGTGATTGACTGCGAGATGGCAGAGGCTGCGGACGGATCGGATGAGTTGATCAGCCTCTGCGCAATCGATTTCCTGACCGGCGAGACGTTGGTGAACAACTTGGTCGTTCCCTCGCGACCTATCAAAGACTGGAGGACAGACATTCACGGCATTGAGGTTTCGAAGTTATACGAAGCAATAATGAATCAGCGGGCCCTCAGTGGTTGGATCGGTGCTCGACAAGAGCTGTGGAAGCATATCGATGATATCACGATTGTGATTGGGCAGTCCATATGCTACGACTTTGAGGCTCTGCGTCTCGTCCACACCCGCGTCGTGGACTCGGCAATGCTCGCCACAGAAGCCGTTTTCTATAATCGAGCTGCAAAGAAGAAGCCGGGCCGGCGTTGGGGGCTCCAGGAGTTGTGCAAGACGTTCCTCGGAATCGAGATACGCGCTGAGGGGGGCACTCATGACAATCTAGAGGACGTCTTGGCTGCCAGAGAGGTTGTGCTGCAGGTGTTGTTGAAGCCGGCGAGGTTTCAGTGTTGGGCGGACAAGGCGCGCAAGGATTTCTGGAAGCCGAGGGTAGGAAGAATAGTGAACAACAAAGGGAGCACGACGAACTCTCACAGCCCTGGGTATGGAATCCCGCCGTCGAACTCGTATCAAGAGTTCCGCCAGAGTCCGAGCGTATATCAAGGGGCTTGGGTCTGGGACTCAGGCTACCATTTTGATGATGACGGGCAATAACGTCTTGAGAGATGTGATAGATGACTGGCCTGATTTTAGAATTCAAGGATCTCGACTCTGAGATTTTTGCCACATAGCTGCTATAGTTGCACTCTTCAAACTCCCTGTTGGTACTAGTCCTTCAAGAGCGGATGCTGCTTGCTACTCTGCTCCGATCCTGAGCAAGTTGCCATGAACAGCTCTCCCCGTACCGTATGAAAATTCCTGGCCGGGAGCAAAATGTCTCCGTTCACGATTCCGATTTAAGCGTACTCCACGATGCTCAGATGGATAGCATTCTTTAGACGCGCTTGATATGGAACTGCCTCATGAACACCTCGTCAATGACTAGTCCATTCTGCTGTGACTCTTCTAGAATGATATTGTGGGCGTCGTGCTGTGCAACGCTAAGAATCGGCGCAATCATCCAGTTCCCATCAGCACTTAATTCCGCTGTGGGGTAAAGTTATAATAACCTATAGGTATTTTTAGGTATAGTATAGCATGCTGGCCTATAGGCAGGGCTTAGGCGTAAAAATAGGCACACTAATAATAAGCGCCTAAATTAAGCGCCTAAATTAGGCGCTTAATATTATTTAGGCAGTAAATAGGCTATATATATAAGTAATGCTTAATAAGTATACTTATTTTAAGTAGCTTATTTATTAAAAAAGATAAAATTTTATAAATAAGGAAGTTATATAAATTATTATAATAAATTATTATAAAATATATTTTTATAAAGGAAATAATTATAAACACTATATATTATACCTTAAAGCTTTTACTATTAGCTTTTTAAAATACCTTAATAAATATAATTATTATTAAATGCTGCTTTATTATAAAAAATATTTTATATATACTTTTTAATATAAGTAGCTAAAGTAATAGGCTATTAATAAAGTTTATAATTAAAAACTTAAGCTTATTAAAATATTAAAAGTTATAAATTTAAGCTAAGGTAAATAAAGGCTTATAAAAATATAACTTTTATTTTTATTATTTTTATTTTTATTATAAAAAGAATTTATTTTTTAATCTTTTAAGAAAAATAAAGATAATATATAGTTAAGTTTATTAATATTTTATATTATAAAAGTCTTTTACTTTATTAAGTTTATAAGTTAAAAAAGTATAATAAGATAAAGATTTAAAGTTTTTAAAATATATAAATAGCTTAATGCCTTTTTTAATTTAAAAAGCTATATATTATATAGCCTTTTAATTTACTAATTAAAGTAATTTTTATACTTAAGGAGAGGAAGTTATTATTAGTAATTCTTATATTTAAAAAGATAAATATTATATTACTTTTAAACTATTTTTATATTTAAATAAAAGTAATTATAATAGTAAATTTAATAATAAATACTTTAACCTTTTTTAAAAGAAATACTACTTAATTATATAATAAGAAAATCTTAAGCTATTTAACTTAAGTAAATATATTATAAAATATAAAAAAGGCAGAACTAAAATTAGTAAATAGTTTTATTTTTATAATAAGCTATAATAATTAGCCTTAAATATAAAAATAAAAAATTTAATAGCTATACTTTTATTAAAGAAGTTATAATAAATTTAATTTACTTATTAAAATATATTTTAAAACTAGTAAAGTAATTAAATATTAATAGTAATTATTATAAGTAATTATTATAAAAATATACTTTATTTAAGCTAAATAATATTATATAAATAGTATTTTAAAAAGTATTAAAGGCACTAGCTGCTAATACTATTAAGTAATAGTACTAGTAATAGTA
>NW_006711186.1:0-105148 GCF_000167675.1 Trichoderma reesei QM6a
AAACTCTTAATATAATAATATAATAAATTTATAAAAAATTAATTAATTTTTATAATATTATAACTTTTAAAATTAAGTAATAATTTAATAAAAGTATAAAGTTTTTATAATAATAATATAAAAAAATATATTATTAAGCTAATAAATATAAAAAGATTTACTAATATTAGTACTATATATTAATATTACTTTTTATAATAGCTTATAAGGCTTATAGCTATAAGCCTTATAGCTTTTTTATAATAGCTTTATTATAACTATTCTTTCTTTTTATAAGCTAAGTCTTTATAGCTATTATAGCTTATAAAACTTTTTAATTTAAGACTTTTATAATACTTTTTATATTATAAGGCTAAAGTAATAATAGCTAATATAAACTTTTAAAGCTTTAACTTTTTTATAAGCCTAATATAAAAGAACTAGGCTTTAATTATACTTTATATTAAATTTAAACTTATAACTTTTAAAAGACTTATATAATATTAATATAATTATAATAATAATATAAAAGGGTATATTATTAAGCTAATAAATATAAAAAGATTTACTAATATTAGTATTATATATTAATATTATTTTTTATAATAACTTATAAAGCTTATAGCTTATTAAAGCTAGTATATAATATAAGAAAGTAAAAAAAAAAGAGAATAATTAAAGTTATAAAAAGTTAGTATATAGTTATTAATTATTACTAAGTAGTTTAAAAGTTAATTATATAATTACTTTTAAAAGTAAGTATTTATAAGTAACTATATTTATTTTTAAACCTTTTTAAAATAAAGGGATAGTTTACTTTTTTTATAATTATAATAATATTATAAAGTTATAAGCACTTTATACTAAAGTTATTATAACTTTATATATATTTAATTTAACTTTATATTAAACTCCTTTTAAAAACTATGCCTTTTTATAAAAACTATATACTATACTCTTAATATAGCTATAAGCCTTATAGCTTTTTTATAATAGCTTTATTATAGTTTTTTTTTAAAAATTAAACTTATATTAAAAAAATATAATTATAAAATTAAATAGTTTTTAATAATAAAAATAATATAATAATTAAATTAAAAAATAAACTTAAAAACTAATTATATTATTAAAAAATATTATAATCTTTTATAATAAATAAGTTTATAACTTAAAATAGTTTATTAATAGTAATTTTATAATAAAAATATACTTAATTATTTAAGGAGATTAGCTTTAAAAAATATTTAATAAAAAAACTTTATATTAAAAATAAAAGTCTTAATATAAAAAGTATTTTTATAATAAATTTAAAAAGTTAATTTAAATATAAATATAAATAAAAGCTATATATTATTATATAAAAATAAATAAATAAATAAATAAGTAAATAAATAAAAAAATAAATATATAATAAAGCTATTATAAAAAAGCTATAAAGCTTATAATTATATACTTTATAAGCTATTATAAAAGGCAGTGCTTAATATATAATACTAGTATTAATAAATCTTTTTATAAAAGCTTTTAATATAATAGTATACCTTTTTATATTATTATAATTTTACTAGTATTATAATTTAGTATAAGATATAGTTAAAGCCTAGTTCTTTTATATTAAGCTTATAAGGCAGTTAATTACCTTAAGGGTTTATATTAGCTATTATTACTTTAATATAAAGAGTGCTATAACTTAAGTTAAAGGGTTTTATAAGCTATAATAGCTGCAAGGACTTAGCTTATAAAAAGGGAGGATAGTTATAATAAAGCTGCTATAAAAAAGCTATAAGGCCTATAGCTATAGGCCTTATAAGCTATTATAAAAAGCAGTGCTTAATATATAATACTAGTATTAATAAATCTTCTTATAAAAGCTATTAATATAGTAATATATCTTTTATATTATTATAAAATAATAAATTATATAAAATTTAAATATAAATATAATAATTATTAAAATATTTAATTAAATAAATATAAATTATATATATTAATATTAATATTAGTTTAATAATATAAAGAGTTAATTTATATATTATAATTTATATTTAATTTTATTAAAAAACTTATTTTAAAACTTATTTTAAATTTATTACTTAAGTAAAATAAGTATAATTTAATTAAAGCCTAAATAAATTATAAAATTATAATTATAATTTTATTATATTTATATATATAATATTTATTTTAAAATATTATTTTAAAATATTAATTTATATATATATATAATAATAAAATAATAAATATAAATTTAGTTTTTATTTTTATTTTTAAAAAAGTAAATACCTTATAGCTTAGCTATTTACTTAAATAATATATATATATATATATATATATTATAATATAAAATTTTAAAATAAATTATTTATATTATAAAATACTTAAATATATATTTATTATTTAATATATATAACTATATATATAATATATAATAAGTTATATAATAATTAACTTCTTTAATTAGTAATTATTTCTAGTTATAAAATAGGGAATAAATAATACTTACCTCTATTAACCTCTCTGTTAAATCGAAACACTCGCGCCGAATCTCTTCTCCGAGGTCCTGAGAGGAGAACCGCCACAGCCCCGTAAAGCCCATCTCATGAAGCGCGTCTACCAGCGGGCGCATAGAGGTCATCTTGTCCTGGAAGTTTGCGTCGGAGGCAATGGTACGCAGTAGAGCGTTGGCGGCCTTTAGAGCGCTTGTGTCTTGGCTATGTGACAGTACCTCCTCTATCAACGGTGGTATTGCGCCGCATCTTTGTGACATTCATTAGTTCACCATCTCACGCACCGACGCAGCAGAGGTATACTTACAGTTGTTCAAAGACCAAGGGCCGCTGCAGGGCCAGCTCATTCAGCCATTGCAGGCTCCGGACCTGTACTCGCTCTTCAAGGTACTGGAAGTCAACCAGTTCGATAGCGGAGATGAGCAACAAGTCTCTGTCCCTTACATTATCCATCCGTTGGCGACCGGTGAGCGTCGTGATGTTGCCAGCCTCCTCCGAACCCACTCCAGCTATCCAGAGACCCTCCCTGTAGTCCTCGGGGAGCACGCCCCGTGCCGAGATCAAGGCAAGATACGGTAAAGAATCTGTCGTGGGATCGTTCTTGGCCGCGGGCGGTACAGTGGTTGCATTGGCAATCTCCACAAACGAGGATAGGACGCGGATCGCCGTTGGGCGCGTTGAAGTATCAGTGAGTCCGCGAACCAGGTAAGCGCAGACCGCGAAGTGAAAGCTCTCGTGATCGAAATGGACCCCGTAGGCATCATCCAGCGGCAATGCGGCCTCTTCGAGCTGGCCACGGCTTTGCAAAAGAAGTGGAACAAACTTCTCCCCCGTAGCACTGCAGACGGCGCCGATGTTGGTCAGAACTGCCTCAAGGAATTGGGCTGTGCAGTTGAAGAGAGAGATGGGGACAAGCCGGACGAGAGACATGGCCAGCCAGAATAGCTGAAGACCGTAGCGAGAGGACGAGGGGAGCTTGATCATCATCTTGGACAGCGATGTCACGATAGAGATCAGCATTTCGCTGTTCCCGTCTTCGCCAAACTGACCGATGCTATTGCGCAAGGCGACGAGCACTTGGTATAGCAGGTCGTCGTCCACCTCTTCTCGAGCAAGGTATCCCATTACTGCAAAAGCCCTCGGCTGCACAGCCGGGTTGTTCTGGAAGGCGGTGCTGGCAACCAGGCTCATCCAGCGTGACCTCCAACTGTTCGCCAGGTCCACCGAAGGAGCTGCAATGGAGCATATGTCAAAGAGAATGACAGTCAAGTTCTCAGTTGCTGCCAGTGCCGAGCTTGAGTCGTGTGCAGTGGAAACGGAGGCACCATCGCGCATGGGAGACGTCGTCAAAGAGAACGCCTCTCCTCGGGGTTCGCAGAGAATGTCAAGGCTTGCTTTCAGCTTGGTAAGCTTTGCCTCGTCCAAGTTGAACGCCGTGCACACTGAATGGACCGAATTGATCAAGAGCTTGTACACGAGAGAACGAACGCCGTTGTCTCCCGTGTTTGCCAGCATCGTGACAATGTGGAAGATTTCAGGCAAGAATAGCCGAGATTGAACACCGCTGTCGAATGACAGGGCAACGCAGAATTGCAGAAGAACGCAAATCTCGGACCAGACTGGGCTGTCCTGCAGATATCTGGTCGGTCTCAGTGATGAGCGATTGAGAGTCTTGCGTAGCCGGGAGAATATTCTCCCCCGAATGGTGACGGTACCAATACCAGTGACGACAGGTGCAATGACATCCAGAGACTCTTCATGAGCCCCATAGCTCAGAGCAGTCTTGATGAGCTCGTCGAGGAATATGTCGAGGAGCAGCTCGTCATTTGTAATGGATGGTAGAACAAAGTGTTGAAGAGGATAGACGAGATGTTGGTCAAGAACGATAACGTCAATCATCTTTCTCAAAAGCGTCGCGACCTTTTCTCGTCCCTTTTCGCTGTCTTGTTCGCTTGTCAAGATGTTCGTGCGAAGGCCACCAAGCCACGGTGACATATAGGCCAGGCTGAGCGGCCTTTGCTCTTCAGGGAAGCTTTCCCATCCAACGAAGAACTCCGTCAAGAAATCAGATGTCAGCTGTGGCTGCGTGCTTGCCAGGATTCTGCTCATTTCAACCACAAATTTTGTGGGATCCATGGGAATTGAAATGTCTAGTGCAGACAATTAGCATTGGCAAATAGATATGGTCGATGTGATTCGACTTGAGCTGGCCGGAGATCCTTACCTTTTGCACATGACAATCTGGAATCTGCGCTGAATTTAAAGGCCCTGCAGAGTGCTCCTAGCAAATTGTATGATGCCAATCTCAGAGCGCGATCTGGACTCAAAAGGTTGGTGAAGGCGAGGTTGAGCAATGTCCCCGGCACGTCTTGGGGACGCATAAGCCTCTCAAACGGCTTGTAGGTGCGATTCTCCTTTCCATGCTTGCTCTTGGCGCTGCGGATGGTCTGGAGCACGTCGGCCTTCTTTGGGCTGGAGAAGTACATCACAATCTTCCCACCATCCGCGCGAAGGCCAAAGGACGAGTCATCCTCTGACTGCAGTGTTGTCGTTGCTTCCTCCACGTCCCCTAGCCGGAATATGTCATTGACAGTGGTACTAAGACGGAGACCAGACAAGACCTCCTGTTTCTTGGTCGTCGTTACTTGGACAAACTGGCTTCCGACCTTGATCGCGACATCTACCTTTCCCTTTGACTTGGAAAGCCTCGTCACGGGCTGGAACATGTAGCGGGTATCTGTGACGACGCTGATAGTTTCTTTGGGAAGATGGAGCTGACTGAGGTGGAAATGAGCCTGAAGATCCTGGAGGCTTCCTATCAGGTGGTAATCCACGTTTCTCGGATGGAAAGCACTGCTGTCGCTCCTTGTAGAAACCCGCAAAAGGTGCCGAAAGCATCTCCTGCACGCACTGCGTCAGTGACGATAGCGACATTGGAGATCTGGGATATAGCAAACCTGAAAGCGCTGTTCATATTGTAAACGTAGACCCTGGTGAGATTGAGCGTCAGCTCTGAGGGGGTGAGGAGATCTAGCATCTTAAAGAAGTCGTCCTGGGGATCGTTCCGTCCATTGTAGCATGTAGCGTCTATAAAGAGCCCAAAGGGTTCATGCCAAAGCCTGCTAGCGATCTGGTCGAGCGCATTAGTATCATTCCCTTTGGCTCGTTACTCTAAGATTAAAGGCTAATCATGGCAAATGAGAGGTTTTGATGCGACGCACCACTTAGGCCAACAGCAACGGATATGGCATGTCTTGGGAAAAAGGGAGGGAAAAAGGGGGGCGGGGGCAAGAGGCAAGGACTGACCTTGAGATAGCAGTAAAGCATGGTGTCATAGTCGATGTTATCAGCCTCGATGTGCCGTAGGATTATGCAGATGATTGAGAGTCCATCCTGGAGGTGAAGGCTTAGCGTATGCTCATGTACATCTCGAGGCCTGGATTGGGCTCTGATGGGAAGTTGACAATATGCCTTACCTTGCTTTCGCCACCGTCATACACCGCACGCGACGTTAAATAAGATTCCGTGCCACGGAAGGCGTTCCTAAGCATGAAGTTCTGGAATCGAGAATACAAGGGCGGGCTATTCGTTGAGATCTGTGGGCGGTTCCATGATATGGCCAAGGGGGGTGGGCCAAGATTTGCAATGAGATTTCGCAGAGGTTCCATGGTGGGCGACCGGCCATGGGCATGCTCTGCAGGAGATCTGACATATTCTCTCCTGTCTTTGGCAACGAGGATCTGCTGAAGGTGATCCCAGTGGTCATAGAGGAAGCGATGCAACGCCACGCACGAGCCAAAATCAATGGCCTTTCTGTTACTATTGCTTTCGATGTGACTCGGCGGGATCTAACCAGCAGTTAGCTCGTCCTTCTGTAAGAAGGGAATAAGGGGGGAACAAAAGGAACTGAAAACGGAGGAGAATGGAGAGTATACACTCACTGATATCTCACGCAGGAATCCCATGACGACGTGAATGTTCTGTACTAGGAAGAGGTTGAGTGGGAACATGTAGGGCTCTTTTGTTCCGAAGAGGACATTGTTGGCCAAGTTTTGGATAATCTTCGCAATGAGCAGCAGTCCTCGCCGCATTTCCTTTGATGGCGGCGTTGGCACGAGCCCCTCGACTTCTGGAGCAACTATTGCGGGACAGAAGAACCGGAGGAAGATGAATGCGCCGACAGCAGTGTATTTGGCGTTGGGAAACCGATGTAAAACGGCGTCTGAAATCTTCAGGGAACGTGAGCGACACTACTCGACCAGCCAAAAGAAGACCATGGGGGACTCACTATGCTGCAAATCTTCCTGAAGGAAGGGGGAATATTGGCAGCAGATGCGCAGATATCGTCCATGAAAACTTTGGCAACTATCTGAAGCTGAAGCGCATTCTTTTGCAATTCTTCCTGAGTGCCGACTCGGGTCGGATCGAGCTCCAAATCCAAGTCTTGCGACGTGAGCATGAGGCGTTCGAGGACCTTATGGAGAGTTCCCTGCAAGTAAGCAAAACCTTTCCATCTCGCATAGACAGACAGCATCTTGGTCGCAACGCAGTTTCGACGTAGAATCTCCGTCTCGTTTTCTAAGCATGAGTTAGCCACAGGTCGTTTTCTGACCTTTCTCAGGGGCTCCAACAAGTCAAGGAGTGAACATGACTCACCAGTTTGCTCGATTTCTGCTCGGATAAGTGACTCAAACAACTCGAATATGAGGCCTCGCTGCTCGAACACTGTCAAAAGACAGATGGTAAGTTCATCGACTTCCGTGCTTGGACATATCGCACTCATCGAAGCAGGCAGCGATAAATCTTTTGTAAGCAGCTTGACCCGGAGTGTTAGCCTCTCCCAAAATGTTCAGGCAAAGGAAGGTGAATTAACTAACCTCCAAGAGCTCCTCGTACTTCTTACTGACAGCCGAGTCTGTCAGATTGCTGAACTCAGTCCCCTGGACGAGTATGTTGTAGAGAACTTTGACGAATGCAGTCCGTATCTCAACATTGTCGTGGTATCCGATATTGATGGAATGCTTGAGGCCAACATCGATGTTGGCGCTCAGCAGATTAGAGAGGATGGTGATTGCCAAGTCTGAATTGGAGACCACCTCATCCCGGCCAACCAGAGTGGTAGAAAGGTCTGACCTACTTGTTTCAGCAGACTCACTGTTCAAGAGAGAAAGGAACCGATTAAAGTAGTTGTGGAACATCTGAGACTTCATCTCGCTCATTCCCACGTCTGACTGACTGTCAGCGGGCTGCAGCGGCAGACGGAAGGTGAGATCTGCAAGGGATCGCAAACAGGCTTTGTCGAGGTCCTTTTGAACCCTGTTCAGATCGTCTGGCTTTCCCCCTATGCCGGCCTGGTCCGCGTGTGGTGACCGTGGTCGATCTATCCAGCCAATGGTGTACTCGAGGAGCTGGTTCCGAATATGCACGTCATCACGAAGATTCAAATGCTCCTTTCGCTTCGTCACAGCCTCGCATAATTGACAGACCCTTATCTTGACCCGTAGCGTATTCGCGGTATCGGCGATGCCGTCGATGAATTTGGCAAAGTTCAGCGTCATTAGGCCTAGGTGAACAGACGAGGCTGCGCCCAAGTCGGCTGGAATCTCCAGTCTTTCGACCAATGTCTTCAACAGCGAAGCGGCCTGCTCTGCGAAGATTATATCTGTCTCCTGAGCCTTGTCTGCCGGAGAAAGGACACCGGCAAAGAGCACGTCCAATTCTGACTCGAGAGCTTTGAACAAGGCGGGATAGAGGACTGATGATACTTCGCTTGAGAGGATCTCGCGCATAGCCTCACGAACCCTGACGTTTGCGCACGCCAGGAGCTGGATTGCTGACTTGAGATAGCGTTTGAGAGACGACTCTTCGGGCTGCTCAGACAAGGATCGATCGATCCACTTCAGATTCTGCAGAGACGGTTCCTCCAAGATGATGGGCTGGTCGGCAGTGCAAACACCCCCAAGAGAGGCGAGGAATCCTGATAAGTTTCGCCACTCTGATAGCAGTCGATCGTCGACAGAGTTGGGATGCAGCGTCGAGACCTTTTGAACCAAGTATATCCAGCGTTCGAACGCGAGTTCCCAAGCTTCCAGTATGCCTGACGTGGGAAATTGTATGCGACGCAAGAGGTTTCGAATGCGTTTCTGAAAGGCGACCAATCCGGTGAAGCGGAAAGCTGGCGAGGCAATCTCACGGAAAATATCGCCGTTACGGAGGACCGAAGCTGAGGACTTGATGGCTTCTGAGGACTCGCTGATACAAGAGCACTCTGCCACGAAGAGACCAATACAGGAAGTCACCAGCTGACAGACGTCGACGTCCGCGGAGCAGAGAGACACCAGAAGGACGGTTTCCAATTTGGACGAAGCTGCTGCCATGTCAGGCAGCTCCTTGGAAAGGCGAGTCAACTCCTATAGAGATGGAAACCCATGACTTAGCGAGGATGAAGCCGGATAAGCAGAGACAGTACGCCGATAAGCATCTTACCGGTATGTTTCTCAGCAGTGTGAGACGGGCTTTGAGGTAATCGCGCATCGTCGTCAACTCGGACAGTCTGGGGTGAACCATTCGGTCACATAGCTCTAATAGAACCTTGGAGCTGAAGAAGCGGCATTAGTCGACGCCGGCTATCGCACGAGGGCCTCATCGTACCTTCGAGTCCAGAACGTCTCCCGCAGCTCAACGATATCGGGATGGCTTTGCTCGTTGAAGGACTTGACAGCATCTGGGTGTTCCGCAAAGAGCCTCTCCGCAACTTCGGTTGCCGTCTGGCAAATCGTCTTGTTGGATGAGATGACCGTGAACATGAACGGCCCCAGGGTATCAATCGTTTGCGTCTGACGATTCAACTCATTCAACAGAGGCGTGGGCAGAGCGCCGAGAAACTTGAGGATGCTGCGCGCCATGTTTATGGTCTCGTTACCGAGATTGGCCGCCGAATCCCACGACACAGCTACACAAGTCTAACACCAATCAGCATCACCACGGGCCGGAGAAGTTAGAACTTTCGTGTGGCAAACCTTGAGCTGTGACTGAATGAAGGGGAGCGCCTCGTTGAAGAGTTCATTATATCTGGAAGCGTCTGGCTGGTTCGCAAGATGGCAGCAGGCTTGGATGACAGCGACTTTGAAACTATGCGGCGACGAAGGCGAGATACAGGTATCAAGGACAGTATCAATACACACGTCCAGGTTCAGATGCGCTAGAGTAATGAAGGCGGCAGTAATCATATTCTGGTCAAAGTGGGCAGAGGGTGAGCTGGTCGCGGAATGGCGAAACACTGCGTCCCGAACCTCGTCCTGCACGTCCATGGCATAACTGACGAGGGCCGAGTCGCTTTCCGCGCTGAAATGCCGCGCCGCACGAAGCAGGGAGATGACACAGTATCCAGCCTGCTCGTTCCCGTTCCTCATGCTTTTACGCAGCCCATCCAGGAACGACACCTTCTTCATGATATTGTTGCTCTTGGCCTCCCTCATGTTACTAGCGACCTCGAACACGTCAGGCATGAGGAAGAGAAGGGTGGTCTGGAGAGGGAAGAAGAGAGCCTTGCGTCTAGCATTGTCAGTCACGGTATGGGTCATGTCGAAGAGAGTATCCGCGCCTCCGTCAAGCCGCCTATGTAGACGGTGAAGACGGACAAACTCCTGCGGATATCGATCGATCCACCGAGCGATCAGCAGCGGCATGGTCGCAGCGACGGTGTTCTGGTATGCTTTGCGGAAGTGGAGGAAGCTTGAGCATATCTCCTGGATGATGAGGCCAAGCCTGGCGCCGTCAACCCAGAAAGAGGAAACCAGCCGCACGACGATGAGCGAGCCTCTGCCTGGATCCGGGGAGCTCCAAGTCTCCGCGTTTGCATCCGCCGCTGCGGAGACGCGGACATTGTATATGACATCCCTGAGGTAGCTAAACGAATCCGACCAACTGGAGGCCGTGACATATCCCATGAGTGTTCTGACGGGCGCTTCGACTTGGTCGAGATACGATGCAAGGCGGCTCTCGGCCTCGCGCTGTTCGCTGTGGGCATCCTGCGGCGCCTCGCCCCCGATGCTCTGATCCAGAAGCACATGCGCCGAGAGCATGTAGTTGTCGGAGATGGGTTCCAGCAGGTCCTTGAGGGCGTCGAAGATCCGGCCGACAAGCCGCTCGCCCAGGGGGTTAGACGGCAAGGTTATCTCCTTGTCGGCAGAAGCGGGCTGCGCACTCCAATTGGCAGAGCAGCAGTCTGCCGCCAAGCTCAGCACGAAGAGCTCCGACGACAGCACATGGCTGGGATGATCCGAGACGGCACTGTAGGGGCGCGCGAGCTCCTCGAGCAGTCCCACCAGCGACTCCAGTATGATGCCAATGGACGCCTTGCTCAGATCGACGAGCGTCGACCTCGTGATGTGCAGCACTTCATCCTCCAGGGGGCTTTGGCTGCTCGTTCCGGTGACGTGCGGTAGCTGCGATGCCCAAAGGGCTTATACGTTAGCCAGGGCCGTCCGCAGCGGTCGGATAGGGTGCAATTGACACGGATCGATGCTTTGCTTACCCTGCTGGATAGCCGCTCAACCAGGCAGGCGACCAGGCTCGAATCCCCAGACATGGCGGCGATCTGAGGATGTCGGAACGAGCTCGTTGGGAGTGGATGAGGCCATGATGGAAGCCCAGGGCCTGGACGTGCAGCGCGGGGTACTTTCTCTCATGTACCTTCCATACCTTTTCGTAGCGCGACCCCTGGATTGGATTGGAGATTCTGGCCCCCAGCCTGTACCTTGACTTGACTAAGGTAGGTAGGTATTGCAACTACTACAGTACTACAGCAGCTCCAGTTAGCGGTTCGATATCCCGAGGTCCGCTAAAATGAGGTGGACAACCGGGCTACTAGTATCATCAACGTCTTAGTACTAGGTGGAGGTAGTAGTACTAGGAGTAGGCACTCCAGCTACCTCTGCTAAGGTACTACTAACATCAAACCCACCAAGGGAGAGACGCTAGGTACCTCCAACGAGGTACCAACCTAGAGGTAAGCTGCTACAGCCAGCTTCAAGCCTGTCACCAGGATACATACATACTCATAGTAGTCCGCCTATCGAACCTCATTCCTCCTGGTACCGACCTCTTCATCCCACTTACTGCTCGAGGAGAGCCAAGAGCTGGCCTGTCCTTGACCCTCTTCTTCCCTTCTCCTTCTCTCTCTTCTTCTCTCTCTTCCTTTCTTTCTTCTCGCGGAGCCGCTATGCAACAATGCCGCCTCGTAGGCACGGGGCTCTAGACGACTACACGTCTGCTGTGCCTCAAGTATGTCAACCACCGCCCCAAGTGATGTGCTGCTACTCTTGTCTCATGGGCCAGCCTAACCAGAGTCGTAGATCATCTTGTCAACATCTGACTCCGACTACCTCGACCACCTCATCCCCGTGCTCAAGGATGCCACCAACTCGCGACGAACGCCGGCGCTGCTGCAGTCCCTGTCCCGCTACTCCGAGGATCGCGAGGCAGACATTGAGCGGATCGGATTGACCAAGCACGAGGAGTTCCTCGACTCGGTTCACAGACTGCAAGAGGTCCGCGAAGGCACTGTGAACCTCACCACCGAGATCCTCAAGCTCAACCAGTCGATCCAAGCAAGCACCGAGAAGCTTGCTGACCAAAAGGGCGCCCTTGTCAATACAAAGGCTGTGCGCCAGAACATCGCAGACGCGGCGGATGCCCTTCGAGAGTCCCTTACGGTGCTGCATGCCGTCAACCACTCCCACGAGCTTGTACGCCGCAAGAAGTACTACTCGGCCCTCAAGTCGCTGCAGGACCTGCAGAATGAGCATCTCGTCCCGATCCTCCAGAACCGATATGCGACCCAGCACCGCCTGGCAGATGCGATTCAGAAATCTCTCCCCGCTTCTCGGCGAGCCATATCGGAAGCGGTAATGTCTGACCTCAACACGTGGCTTTACCGAATCCGCGAGACTTCACAGTTTCTCGGCGAAGTCGCATTCTATCATACCGAGATGCGCAGATCCAGGCAACGGGCGCGGATTGAGAACGAGAAGTTCTTGGAGAACTTTAAGCTGAACTCGTCCATTGAGCTCATCTCTGATGAAAACGAAGAGTTTGACGTCTTAGACAATGAGGAGCTTCAGGTCGACTTCACGCCCTTGTTCGAGGCTCTGCACATCCACGATGCTCTCGGGCATAGCGACCGTTTTCGCTCGGAATACGCCTCTACCCGCCGCCAGCAGAAGGACCTCCTTGTCCCAACCTCGATTGATTTGCTCGCCGAGGACGGATCGTCTCTCAGCAGCTTGCTCGAGGGCATTGCAGGATTCGCAATCATTGAAAAGGCGACAATGCAGCGGGTTCCATACCTACGTTCTGTTGTTGATGTGAGTGTCGAGAGGCAATCTTGTCGCTTCGATTGTCCACGTTGTGCTAATGCTGCACTGCAGGTGGAAGAGCTGTGGGACTCCATGTGCACCGCGGCTATAAAACTCACAACAAAGGGTCTCGCAAACATTGATAACGCCGAGATATTACTCAAGATCAAGAGCGTCATTGCCCTGTTCATTCAAACCATGGAAGTACGTTTTCCCCCTCTCGAAACGGCTCGCTATACTCCAGGCAAGCGCTTACAGTGTTCAGGGCTGGGGATACTCTGTATCTGCTCTTGATAATTTCCTCCTACAGCTCTTCGACAAGTACGCCCAGCTGCTGAAGCGTCGATTCAGTGAAGACTTCCAAGAGGTTCGTTATCCAGACTTTGATCCTCTCAGACCAGTTGGCCAGGTGCTTACGAAGAATGCCACGGGCAGATTGTTTCCACTGATGACTATATGCCGATGGCGATTAACTCCCTCAGCGACTACGAAAAGGTGGTCAACGTCAGCTGGTTCACGCCAGATCGGCCTGTAGAGGAGCTTACGTGCGTTTCTTTAGTCTTATCCCCCTTTTTCTGTGACGAGCACTGGACGCTGATATACATGATAGGTTCCCCTGTGTTTTGCCGTTTTCGCAGATGTACCCGCTCTGCTGCATTGACATTCGCAATTTCCTGAACCAATTCTATTTCTTCCTTGATGATCATTTCCAGCATTCAGACATCATCGATGAGACACTCCGAAAGGTTCTTAGGGCCACCTCTCCCCAACGCTTCGCTGGCGGATCAAACATGACTAACTAGATTGAATCAGTCTCTGGATGAGCTTCTCAGTGAGAAGGTTTGCAAATCTCTCGTCGAGCGTCTCAGTTCCCAATACCTGGGCCAGATCGTGCAGATTCTCATCAATCTGGAGCACTTTGAGATAGCATGCCGTGAGCTGGAGCAGCTGTTGATCAGAGCAAGGTCGTCCACCTCGGCGGGCGGCCCCCTGAGGTTGAATGCGACGGAAGAGTTTCGCAACAATAAAAAGACAGCGGAGAAGCGAATATTCGAGCTGGTCAACTCCAAAATCGACGATCTTGTCGACACGGCAGAATACGATTGGTAAGGCCCATCTATGCGTGTTCGCGAAGAATCCATCACAGATACTAACGAACATCGTCGGTAAAGGCTGGCGAACGAGGTGCCGAGCGAACCAAGCAACTATATGCAGACGCTCACTCGCTATCTGTCCAACATCATGAACTCGACGCTTCTGGGACTGCCAAGAGAGATCAAGGAGTTGATTTACTTTGATGCTCTAAGCCACGCGGCCGAAAAGATTCTGGTCCGCTGCCCCTGTCCCCCATTCGCTTCCATCTGAATCATGTCTGCTGACCGACCTTGCAAGGCGCTCCCCCTTTCACCCGAGGTTCGACACATCAACGGGCATGGAGTCTCGGCCCTGGCCCAAGACGTCAACTATCTTACAGAATTTGTCGGGAGCCTCGAGAACGGACAGATGCTACGAGAAAATCTGGACGAGCTTCAGCAGACTGTCAATCTGATGCAGTCCGATAACCACGAGGAATTCTTTGATATCTCAATTCGCAACAAGAAATATGGCCGAGTTGACGTCCTCAATGGACCGATGCTACTCGAGAAGTATGCCGTCACCGATACACCCAAAAACCAAAATGAAATCTCCCAAAACAACACAAGAACCCTTTAGAGACACAGAACTGACAGACACATAATGTAGGCTCACTCCTACTGCGCAGCCTTCGGGGAGAGCTGCGCCACTCTCCAACTTATCTCGCTTCGCCATTATGAAATGAGGCAAACCGCCGTGTGGGGATGCCTCTCCAACCCACGAGGTATGTTGACTATTGTTTGCATACGTTTGGAGGGTTTTCCCGCATTCAGCAGTCAACCAGGAAGCAGCCCTTGGGCAGTTATTTTCACGTGCCACAACGCAATTTGACAACAGTGCCTGCCACGTTGGTGTCTGGACCCAACAGCCATTCCACCCTCTCATCGCCCAGAGCGAGGATCCTATTCAAAGTCTTCGGATGGCATGGGCGGCTGTCGGCGGCGGTTAGCAGGGCAGTGTGCTGCAGCGGAGACGGAGATGACTTCCTACCTGTTGCGGCTGCATTGCTGAATACTGGTACATGTTATCCATCTCACCATACATGGCCGCCTGCGGCTGCGGTTGTCCGTAGGCGGCGGGAGGGGCCTGGGGGACCTGGCCGGGATACATGCTGGGGGGCTGCCTGTAGTCCTGCTCAGACGGAAGCGCATGCCCGCCTATGTAGTCTGCGGTGGCCATGGAGTGGGACGACGGATGGCCGGCCGCCGGGGCCATGCCGGCGTGCTGCCCGGGCATGGGTGCCTGGCCTGCGCCGGGGACGGATTGGGCGGCGGACGGCTGTGTGTTGGTTCGTTTAGCATGTGCGGTAGCCTCCTCACGAGGGACAATGTCGATGAGGAAATCAAACATGTCGGACTTTGCGAGCGCAGAGGCAATGTCGGAGCGCTGCAGCGTGCGCCTCTTGTTTTCCTCGGCATGAATCCAGGCTCGCATGGTGAGCTCCGTGATGAATATGTCGCAGCCCTTGGCGAAGAGGATGGGCGCTTCGGCGGATATCATCTTGACTTCGGGATCGGCCTTCATGACCTTTTTGATGCGAGCGAGGGGCAGCTGATGAATCTTGTAGTCGTGCGTGTCGCTCTCCAGGTGGCTGATGGTTTGCTGCCAGTAAGTCGTCAAGATGTCCTTGTACTGGCCTGTGAGGCCCTGGTGAACCTGGAGAGGCGCCAGTAAAAGATTAGCAAACAATGCCATAGGGCCATCACATAGATGGGATAGGGAGGGAGAGCACAGAAGGAGGACATACGTTAGCCCAGGGTCCGGTGTAGAGCTCTGCCGGCGCAAAGCCTTGCGAGGCAAGCTGTCATGCTTGTGTTAGCCCAGATCGATCGGAAGGGCCGTTGGGAGAGGATACGAACTGCAGCACAGGCACCTGGAAGCAAAGGCGCATTAGTCGTTTGGTTTGGACAACTGAGAGCTGGGGGGAGGGGGGGGGAGGCGCCGTCCGCTTGCTTGAAAGACTACTAACCATAGTGTCCGCCTTGTGTGGGATCATAGACTGGCGTCGGCCGGTTATGTGACGGGTGCGTTGGCGCGGATTGGTTCTGGGATTCCATTGCTGAGCTGCGCCGGGGCGTGTGGATGGGCTGATGAGCTACGGGCTGTGGTGGTGGTGGTGATGCTGCTGCTCGATGGGTAGCTGATGAATGCAATGTGACGGCGTCAGTCCTCAGGAACCTAAATGCTTCGAGTTGCTATATGCGGGGACGGAACACACCCGTGCAACTCCGTTACTGGGAGTATAGACGGAGCTTGGTGGTTTAGCAGTAGAGCAAAGACGGCAAAGGCGTAGACAAAGTGTAGTATCCAGGGAATAGCGTGTCAGTGTAACGCAGAGAGGAGCGCAGCGATCGCGTTGTTGATTTTAGGCTCGGCCTTCTTTTGTTACCTTAGGTGATGTTGTCAGAGGTGCTTCCCAGCTGCGCGCAGCCTGTGTAGGGACTAGGATGTCTATTGGTTAGCTGAGCACTTAGCTAAGGTAAGCCATTACATCGTAGTAGTAGTATGCAAGTGGCGCAGCCAATCATCGGCGCAGCGCTGGCCGAGCTCGCTTTGCGCATATTCACTAGGTGCATAGAAAGCTTTTATTTGCGTGTTCGCATACTTGCATCCCGCCTTGCACAATGGTGGAACAAACCCGTTTAGGGTGGGACCGGAAAAACTGCTGTACCTAGTAGTGGAAAATAATCCACTTCTCTGCAGATGGAAAACCCGCTCCAGAAAATTGACCTACAAAAAGAACCCAGAAAAAAAAACTACACCTCGCATCTGGATCCTAGAAGAAGAAAAAAACTACTACTACGACAAGCCGGCTTTTCTCACCAAAGGGCGGCTTCGTATCCCTGTTTTCTCTCTGCTGCTTGTTTTGCCCAGCAATTCTAGCCATATGATGGCTGATTTTGTCGACGATGCCGTGCAGCAGCTTCTACAGCAGGCCGAGGAGCGCCTCAGCAGCGGCCGCATAGTCGCGAAGCCGAAGCAAGCGCCGACAGAGTCCAAAACTGCGGCGACGACTGCTCGGCCAGTAGGGGGAGACGATGCCAACGCATTGTTGCCTCCTAAGCAGGAGAAGACAGAAGTCCGCGTGCCGCGACCTCCGGTAGCAGCATCACAGCGGAAGGGTAAGGTAAGACTTCGGCCACCTCTTTCGAACTTACACCTTTGTTGTTTCGACATCCCTTCTCTTTCCCCGAGGATCGCTGGTATGAAGATGAAAGCTAGCCGCAAGGCACAAATGACACGGGACAATGTCCGTCTTGGACCACCGTCCCGTGGCCCCTGATTTCCTTTTATCATCATAGTTACTCTGAATACCAAAAGCGAACCCCCCCCCCTTCCCTCCTCTCATGAGCCCATGAACCAAACCCGCCCTTTCTCTAACGCATATTGGCCGACCTCCAAAATCATCGCTAACTTTGGAATGTCATGAAAAAAACAGAACACAGCAGGCGCCGAGTGGTTTGACCTCCCCAAAACCGACATGACGCCAGAGTTCAAGCGAGAATGGCAGCTGTTGCGTATGCGAAACGTCCTAGACCCCAAGCACCAGAAAAAGGCCCTGCGGGCTGCCGCCCCCGAGTTCTCCCACGTCGGCAGGGTCGTGGCCAGCCCGTTTGAGCCGCGCAGCGCCAGGCTCGGCAGCCGCGAGAAGAAGAAGACGCTGCTGGAGAGCATCATGTCCGTGCACAACGACGCAAAGCTCGACTCCAAGTACTCGTCCGTCCAGGAGAAGAAGAGAGAAGGACGAAAGGCATACTACAAATCAGTCGTTGCCAAACGACGACGGAGAAACTGAGACGATCCAGCCTACTTCCCTTTTCCATTTCTTTTTCTTTTCTCTTTCAGAACGATACCCCGGCCATACTTCAGCGCCAATTGTACATACCTATATATCTGTATAAAGCAAGCACATATAGACCCAAGTCACGAAACTCTGAATTCGCTTCAGACAGGTTATATTCCCAATTGCCACAAAAATTGATTATCAATGTTGTATATCTAGTGTCGATATGTGAAACTTCGAAGCCCCCTCCGTGATAACATATTTCTCGTTCTCATTATACCATTTTGTAGTATATATGTCATGATCATACCAAACGAGCATTTGATAAGTGTTGTAGTATCTGGCGACTTGATAGCAAGCGCTGCATGCTGCCATGTTGTGTTGAATATACCAAGATCGAAAAGAAAGGAAAAAGAAGAGAAGTCTAGCCTATTCTGCCCTCGGCCTTGGCATCTGTCGACTCTGTTAGTGCTCACGGTTCAATAAAAGTATGGTGTGCGATGAGTCTCAGCGATGAGGCAAGACTAGACACTCACCTTTGACCTGCTCAAAGACCTTGAGCATCTTACGCCGTGCTCCGAGCGCGTTTACACCCCGCTCCTCCAAGGCCTTGTCGTCCAACTCGATGAGTTCCGTCCAGTTCATGTCCTTCAGATTGTCCGTGTACTTGTGTAGCCGCAAGCTGCGAAGCCAGCTAGGAATGTCCTGAAGAAGCGTGGGGTCCGTAGGATCTTCCGGAGGCTTCGAGCTTCCCCTTCTTCCTCTCGGTGACCGTCCGCGGTTCATGTCGGAATGATCCGACAGGTATCCCTCGTGCGAGTTGATGCCCAGCTGTCCCAGCCCGACAGGAGACATGCCGCCGGCCATCAACGCCGAGCCGTCATACGCGCTGAGGAAACCGTTGTGCTGAGGTGAAGTGAAATGCGCCATGGGCCCCATATTCGACTGCATGGGCAAGCCCGGAGAGTTTGGACGAGATCGCTGTCCTCCGAGCGTGAGACCTTGCTGCGCCTGGATGGCCATTAGCTGATCGCGGTTCAGGATCTGCCCGTGCTCGTTAATCATGACGACGTTGGCGTTGGGGATGTTGATGTGCGACGGAGCAGGCATCTGGTTGTGTGCGCTGCCCGGGGCATCGTTGGACCTGGCC
Source organism: Trichoderma reesei QM6a (assembly GCF_000167675.1). Lineage (NCBI taxonomy): Eukaryota > Fungi > Ascomycota > Sordariomycetes > Hypocreales > Hypocreaceae > Trichoderma > Trichoderma reesei. The sequence goes on from NW_006711186.1 coordinate 18,913, forward strand.
CGTCGGTACTTGCGAACGTCGTCCAAGGCGAAGCGGTTGTTGACTGTAGAGAGGGCCGCGAGCTTCATTGCAGTCGCGTTGGCCACCATGTCGGCCTGCGTGGCACTTGAATTCCCGGTATTGAACGTGGGTGCCATTGGAGTGTTGACCATGGACGCCCAGTTCCCGCTGCTCGCGTACGGAGACAGGATGGGCAGGTCAGGCGCGTTCTTGTCCCGCGTCAGGGTGGTTGTTTGCAGCGTAGAGTTGCTGGTCAGCTGCGGTGGCCTTGGCGACCTCAGCCCTCCGCCGGATGCCGGGGGTTGCACGAACTGGCCCATGGGCGTCTGGGACGAGCCCGCCTTGGAGGACGTCGCGGCATCTCCGCCGCTGCCCCAAGGCGACGCTGTCGAGCCAACATTTCCCTCCCTGGAGTCCGAAGTCGCACCCGCGATATTAGACCCCGTCATCCCAGTCCGGGGATCTATGGCAAGGCTGTTGCGGTTCGACGAGGGTGGATTCCCCGTCTGCTGGGTGAATTTAGCCTTTTCGGTTGCAATGGCGGCCGCAGCATCCGGAAACATGGCATTGATCGTGGAGGCATCGAGGCCAGAGTGTCGCTTGGTCGACGACATGGTTGAGTTGCGAGCGAACGAGTTTCGAGCAGAGTCGACACTGAGCTTGTTCATGGCGTCGCTCAGCCGACTGGACATTGGGTCTTGCAAAGAAGAGCAACGTTAGCACGCATAAAAAGAAAAAGGCCGTTTCGAATGGGGCTTCAAGCGCAAAGGCCTACCTTTGTCGAACGTGGCGGGAGACAGAACTCCAGACATGGGATGATTCTTGCCCATCTGCTGCAGAACCTGGATGAAGAAGCGGATCTGGACCTGGGTCGTCTGCTGCAGCAGTGCATACAGAGCGGCCGTGCGCTCGGCCTCGCTCAGGACGCGGAACCACTGCTCGATGGCGCTGAGCTCGTCCTTGAAGTCCTGGTCGAGCGTGGCGGCGGCCATTTCTTCCAGCGTCGTCTCGTACTGGTCAATGTCGGCGATCCACTGCTGGGCAATCTTGTCCTGGGAGTCAATGTCGAGGCCGGCGGGGCCGTGGCCGCCCTGCTGCGGCTGGCCGTAGAAGTCGGACGAGGGCCTGATGCGGCTGGCGGGCGAGGTCCCTGATATCGCCGCCATGTCGGCAGACGCGCGCAGCGAGCTGCCAGAGCCCACTGCCCGCGACGAGGGCGGCCTCAGAGAGGGCGCGGCATTGACCTCGGGGGTGCTGTTGCGGTTGCCGGCGATGCCAGACATGTTGAGCATGCTTCGGCTGCGTTCAAAAACGGGGGCCGTTTGAAAAGCCGCGGAAGGGGGCCAAGTGAAGGTATGTAGGTGAGGAAAAAAAGAGAAGAGGGGCTAAGGACGGGAGAACAGTTGGCGAATTCCTGCAGTATCCAGCTGAGCAAGAGACGGTTTTTTGGCGAGACACGCAGACCACGACGATGCGAATTATGACAAGCTATAACATGTTCCCCGAGCAAACTGGGTATTAGACGACCACGCGTTAGCTCTCGAACAAGAACACGTTTTTGAAGGTATGCTCTCTCTTCTTGTTCTCTCCCCTTCTGTATAATCTCACTGCCACAAACTTGACGGGGAATCCGGAATCCTCCCAGCCAGGCAAACCAGAACAGAAAGCGGGCGAGGCTCACCAGAGGGAACGCACTAGTTGTTTTAACCAAAGACTGGCGGGAGAGTGTCTGCTTCCAGGCAGGCAACGCAATTCAATCCAGCTTGCCGACCAGGCTTCCGAGAGAGATCGTATCAAACGCGCTGCCTTGGAAGAAGGATGCGGCGAGAAGAGAAACGGAGGGCGACCGACTGTGGATTGCCAGGAGCAGAGACCGACGGGGTCTTTGCGAGAGTAAGCCTAGCAAGCAGCAATAGTACTTTGGTGGCTAACTATTACTAGTAGCAGTTCTGGGCCTCGAGCGAAGCATACCCAGCCGCTGCAAGAAGGCAGTATTATATTCACGTCACAACCAGTTGGATAAACTATTTAGATATCATTCGGAGACAGTACTTTTTACAATAGTATCTTAATTTCTATATAAAATCTAGATTTCTCTTATTATATTAAAAACATATTAAGTTATTTAATTATTTTTTATTAAATATTAACTTATATATTAAATAAATATAAATAAATAATATTAAAGTATTTATATATCAGAAATTTAAGTACTATCCCTGACACAAGCCCCACTTATATCTCACAATAGCCGGGGCAATCAGTTTGCCTTACCGAGTAGTACTAGTACAGTAGGTAGGTGGTATCCTCGCCTGAAACAACTCCGGATGTACGTACCGCAACACCTCCCCACTCGTCTCCTCAGCCGCAAACCCACCAATCAATCGGCTCGCCTCGCTTAGGTACTCTCCGAAAGTTACACGCTCGCAAGTACCTCTCCTTGCCGCACGCACACACACACGCACACACACGCACTAGGGCTGGTACCGCCCACTCGTCATATTTCCGCACGATCTGAATCTCGAACTCTGGAAAATTCCCACCGGACCAGAAGCACTCCCAAGTCACAACACCACACAGCAGCAGCAATGGCCAGTAAGTGAAATTATCGCCAAATTTCCACGCATATGGCATCTCAGATGCGTCCGGAACGTCGTTGCTAATGCTTGGATCTCCCATCCAGAGTCAAAGAACTCGTCCCAGCACAACCAGTCGCGCAAGGCGCACCGTAACGGGTTCGTCACCATCTCCAGCACAAATTGATCCCCCTCCGAATTCCTTCTCACGCAGTTTCGCTTACCGCCCCCGGACTATAGCATCAAGAAGCCCAAGACTTCTCGTTACCCCTCCCTGAAGGGCACCGACCCCAAGTTCCGCCGAAACCACAGACATGCTCTTCACGGCACCATGAAGGCTCTGGTACGATCTTAACCCTCCCCGGCGAGAAGAGAGGGAACCCCCCGGAGGAAAAACTGCAGACGGATCTCGACTAACAAGATGAACAGAAGGCGGCCAAGGAGGGAAAGTCAGCATGAGCGTACCTTTGACTCTAGCGGGTAGTGAATAAAAAGGAGATTCTTTTGCAAAGTTTCAGGCCAGTTGGCCGCAGCTTAACACACCATTAGACGCGGGTTTGCGCAGGAATCGGTACTTCGACAGCTAATAGGACAATGCATCACTATAATGCTGGGAAGATCGATCGGGTTTTCCTCTCAATATGAGCTCCGGGTAGACAATCTGGTTTGTCTAAAATCATTGCAGGCGCCGCGTGCATTTCTCACAGTCCGTTCGTCTCCCAGTGATTCTTCCACTCTTTGATGGCCCGTGTGGCAGCGGTGTGGCCCTGCTCCTACAAATTACACAACTTGAATCAGCTGGACAGACGACTTCATTGATTCCATTGCTCCTTGCTTTCCATTGTTTCTTTGGGTATACAATCAGACAATTGATGAGGAAATTCAGCTCCTTGTTATCGGACAATTAGTGCCCACCAAACGACACTACAGTCTCAGGTTCTTGACTAGCAGCTCATGTGCCAGACCCTTATTGTTGGTCGACAGCAAGGATATGATTTGGTTGACGAGAATGATATCCTTCAAGAGCTTATTCTCGCCCGCCGCCTTGTTTGCTTCCAGTGCGCGAGTGTAGTACTGCAGACTCAGGTATCCGATCCCGAGCAGATGGAAGAGTCTTCCCACGTTGTAGTATCGCTCTGCCTGGAGCCTCGGCTCGTTACCCCCGGACTGCACATATAGGGTGATGAATGACTGGCCTTGCAGTAGCAGATACTGTCGGTTAGTCGATTGCCGCTTGAGGCCATAGTGAACATATGCAAGACCCAGACTCAAGTTGACCATGGGATTCTCGCGGTCGAGCGCCCACGCACGCAAGAAATATCCTGAGTGCCACTTGTTAGTTTCCGCGTTGCCAGGTCTGCGACAAGATCGCTTCGATGCTCACCTATCGCATATGTGTAGCTTGTGGATGTGAAGAGGATATGGCCATAAAGCATCAACAGGCAAATGTCCATGTTCAGCTTTTCGGTGGCCGCTCCGTCCTGGTCGAGAGTGCCCGTCCCGCTCAGGTTCTTGTTTGCAGCTTCATATGTCATGTCTATCGCTTTGATTTGTCTCAGGATGAACTTTTGGGCCGGTCCGGAAGTGTACCAGGAAACGGGCGACTGGCATAACTTGGAGAGCAATGCGAACATCCGAGAAGAGTCGGATATCCCGCCATCTCGCATCAAGTGTCGGGCCACCGTGATGCATTTCTCTTCGTCGTTTGTGTTGATGGCACACACTACACCGGTCAGTATGAGGTCAACCTTCTTGCTCAGGATCAGGCCTTTACATACCGCTCCAAGCCATGTGGATGGCAAAGTTGTGTTGGGGCGACTGAAATACAGTCGAGTCTCTTGCAGACTCGCATACCTGATACGCTTCTTCGCGGCGGTGTACAAGCGATAAGCCAATGGCATAATCGAGGAACAGGTCAAGCCAGTCGTCAAACGATATGCCTTGGTGATTGTCGAATCCTGGCCCCATCTGAGACTCTCCTTGAGGCGCAAGGGCTATCGATGGTCGTCAGTATCAGAAAAATAGCCAGCATGCGAGCACCCTCCAGGAGAAATTAAAGGAAGGGTGGTGATGCACATACTCCGTGTAAGACGCTCAAACATCTGTGATAGTTCGGTACTTGCTCCTTCGCTGGCTGCCTGCTCCGCCAACTGCTTCTTCCCGAGAAAGTGCAGGTATTTGTCCCATGTATAGAATCTCTTGAGAGACCGGAAGTCGTCAACAAGCTCTTTGCAGGATTCGATCCAGACGGGAATGAGATCGGTGGAGCCAGACTTGATTTGCTGCTTCAGGCCACGAACGTATTCATACTGCCGCGAGAGCTTGATCGCGCGTGAGTGTTCTTCTTGCCGTCGCTTATCGGGGTTGGCAAATCGCTTTGCGCGGTATCTCCTAGGCAGGATACGCGTCGTCGGGGCGGACTTTGGCTTGACCTGTCGAGGGCCTTGCCGCGGCTGAGAAGGCTGTATGCCCCTTATGCCGCGATCTGTTTGCATCGAGAACTTGTGGAGCTGGTCCTGGGTGAGCGGCTCGTTCGGAGGAACCCCCTGAGCTTCCTTGAGTGCCATTGCCTCCGCTGCAAGAATGAGGGCTTCCTCGTCTTCCCTGGCTTTCTCATACATGTTTGCCAGCTCGATGCGGGCATCGATGTTGTACTCGTCAGCATCAATGGCCGCATGGAAGCACTCCTCTGCAGTGGATTGCTGCCCCATTGCTTGGTAGCATCGGCCCAGCTGAACCAAGAGCGTTGCATCTGGCTCTTCAGTCGTGGCTCGGAGCAGCTCGAGATACCTGATGGCTCGCTGTGGGTGGCCATACTTGGCAATCTCGCTCGCAAGGTCATATGAAATGAAGGGGAACTCCGCCATAAAGTCGAATGTACGCGGATTATCCGGGTCCAGCCAAGTCAAATGTCTCTGTTCAACGCTTTCTCGTTAGGCCATGCACACTACACTGGATGACAAGCAGTAATGGGAAGTGCTGTCGCTTACAAAGGCCTCTTCTTCTTCTCCAAGCCTTAGCCTGTAGATTGCCAGTCGAACTCTGAGGTCTAGAGGTAGGGCCAGGCCATAGAGCTCCGGGCCAAACATTGAGTCTTGGAACTGAGGGACATGGCTTCTACGTTCATCGCCCTCGTCCCATTCGCAGTCGTCCATCTGCCACTGGTCCCAGTAATGCTCCTGGACACGACCTACCAGCCATCTGGACAGCGCCTTGAGTTCCTGAATGGCCTCCGCATACCGGCCAGTTGCAGCAATGAGCTCAACATAGATTCCTATATCAAGCCAGGGGGCAGTAGAGCCGTGCAAAGCAGAGTTCTCGATTTCATAGTCGAAATAGCGTCGATATGCCATGATGGCAGAGGGCACGGCAGACTCGGTGTTCTTATTGTCGATGCAGGCTTCCGCCAGCTTCCGCACAATCTCGAGGTCATATGGATGATATTTGAGAACGAACTTGTACTCCTGAATAGCAGCGGCCAGATGGCCTTGCCGATGACAAACGGTTGCCTTGCCGAGCCGGGCCTCAATATTGACGGGATCCGCTCTGAGGGCAGCAGAATAGCACAGCCGCGCGGTGTGCAGGTTACTCGCCTCGGCCTCCGCAATCGTGTCCAGCGCAAAGGCGGCACACTCGAGCCAAGCAGAGACTTCCTTGGGTCGCAGATGGGCGGCATACACCATGGCGGACAGCGCCCGGGCATGCTCGCCTTGCTCGCGGAAGATGGACGACAGCGCGGTCCATGCTTGGTGGGTTTCGGCATTGATCCTAATTACTTCGGAGACCAGGTCCAAGGCCTTGGAGTAGTCTCCGCTGAGGAAAGCCTGGTTGACCTTGGCCAACCGAGCTGTGATGTCGCCTCGAGGTTTGGCAGCTTTGCGCGGGCCTCGAGCGCCCCGAGATCCTCGTCCTCTGGCTATTCCGCGTCCGGGGAAGGGCGTTTCTGGCTCGCCATGCTGGGCCTGCAAAAATTCTCTCACCGACTGGTCAAACTTGGCGATGTCGTGTTGGAGGAGCTCCTGATCAGAGTCAGAGTCGGACGCATTCCCACTAGAGCCGTCCACCAAGGCCTGGGCATTAGCACAGCTTCACCGTTGACGAAGTTACGAGCACAGACTCACCCCGCGAGCGACGCGTCCAAGCCACGATTGCCCGACATCTTTATCGAGGATTTGCAACAGTCATATTGAGTGGCGATGATGATGATGGAGGAATGAAGAGCAAAGTTGTGGCTTGGGCCGAGGTGGGCATATCTAATCGAGTAACACGCCCAGCACCTGCCGAGTTGCTCTCCAGGTAGGAAATAGGTACTTCGCAAGTCTGATATTGTTGATTTATCCTACCTACCTAATCGAGTACGGTTGCCACCTGTTATAAACACATTTCGCACGAGCCCAGGATTCACCACAAGGCTCATCACCATTCTTCTACTACCAGCATGTTGAAGCGACCTACATGATTTTATAGCAAAATAATACTGTTGGTTGATGGCATCCTGGAGGAATAAAGCTGCCATTTCGAGTTAAGCCGGGTCATTAGCGCACTGTCATCCCAGAAGTCTCCCCCCACTCCCATTGGCTGGATTTGACCATAGCAGATTCTTTCAGTCGCAAACTCGCCATCTGATCTCGACATTGCCGACCAAGAGACGTCTGGACATGTTCAAGCCAAGTCCGCAGCGTCTATCGCAGCTCCAGGTACAATGAGTGATGCCTCCAATGAGTGGGATTGCAGCTAACCGGGGGTGATGGTAGGCCGCCGTGCCTTGGGCTGCCAGGAAAACCCCGGCCTTGGGGTAAGCATTCCTTGAACGAGACGAAGCAGCAAGAGGATTCTGACAAACCACCGCCAGGTGCATGGTCAACGAACCGAGATCGAGACACTACTCCGCTCCGGCCAAATCAGATCGCGAAAAGGAACCGAGCATACGAAGTCCACGCTCCCTCCAGGCCCTCCACCTCAAGCCATTGAAGCGCGAGGCTGAGTACGGCATCCCCTCATGCGACCTGCAGCTGCGGTCATTCAGCTTGCAGCCACTCCAATTCTTCTCGGACTTTGCGCTGCGGGCTGCGTATTACCTCGGACTGCCAGCGTCCGGCCCAGTCACCCTTCCCCGGATCACAGAGCGATGGACCGTGCCGAGGAGTCACTTCATCTTCAAGAAATCACAAGAGAACTTTGAGCGTGTGACGCTGAGGCGCCTGATCCAGATTAAGGACGGCAATCCGGAAACGGTGCAGCTGTGGCTCGCCTACTTGCGCAAGCACCAGTTCTATGGCATTGGTATGAAGGCGAACATGTGGGAGTTTGGCACAACAGAAATGTCCAAGTCGCTGGAGGAGATTGAGGGGTTGATGTCGGGGCAAGATGCTCCCTGGTCTCATCTTGGACAGACGAAAAGCATCGGCGCCGCCGACAAGGTGGTGGACATTCTCAACTCTCGCCGGGTCAAGAAGGCCGCAGACAACAACTTTCCGATTCACGAGATATCATAAGAGAGAATATACCCCATCCACAAGCAGCCCAAGAAAGTCCAGGCCAACTCTTTGATGTTTCCCGATGCGTATATGAGGAAGATCAAGCGGCAGTGTTGGGGCAGCAAAAAGCGCCAAGGCCGGGGCTATCATTCTGTACAATAAGGGACCTTTTGTAGGTCAACATGTAAATTACGTAGGTACCAAGCCATTGGCTATTCGAGTCTAAACACATGAGAAATGATTTCTTAGGGATGGTATCTTCTGAAGACATATTTAGTATCTGCCTATAGGTATATAGACATTGCACATCAGATGCACCTCTATGCATATTGTGGGGGGTCTGACACGCGCCTCTTATCGATATGCCAATGCCAATGCTCTTGCAAGCTCCCACTCTATTTTCAACTCTGCCAAATGCTGTCGCCTCGGCACGGCCAGTCACTTGCACCAGACTTGTCGCCATGCTGCTCTCGCGCCTCTCGCGGCCGATGCCGTTGCTCACAAAGCCTATCGCGAGGCCAGTGATTCTATGTAGGCGGTGCATCTGGGCGACGACATCAGCGGGCTTTGGGAGCCATCGGCCGCGAAGGGACATGTAAGGCACTTCCAACCTTTTTTGTCGCGTGTTGCATGCAGCGGGAGAGCAACGGCAGGCCTCGCTGCCCAGACACCCAATCTCTCCTCAATTGGAACTTTACGTAGAAGCGATTGTGTTAACATAGTCGTTCGTAGCGCCCCTGTGCCGCTCGCCTTGAGAATCACGAAGCGATTCAACCACCAGCCCGGTGACCAGGCGGATAAAGGCGTTGCGAAGAAGCCGACCACCAGCCCAGCCATTCACGAGGACATCTATACGATACCAAACTTCCTCACCTTTACCCGACTTGTTGCAAGTCCAGTCATCGGTTACCTCGTGCTGCAGGATGCGCACACCTGGGCCGTGGGCTTGCTGGCGTACGCTGGCTTTACAGATCTGCTGGATGGATGGATAGCGAGGAAGTGGAATCGCAGGACGGTCGTGGGCACGATCATCGATCCAATGGCCGACAAGGTCCTGATGACCGTGCTGACGGTGTGTCTAGCCATCAAAGGGGCGTTGCCTGGTATGTGGACAACTTCATCTCCGATTCTCCAGGCGGCTGGTGTATGAGACTGGCTGACATGACTCTTGTTCTTGCACTCAGTCTGGGTCGCAAGCATCATCCTGGGCAGGGATGTCGGACTGGCCATTGCAGCCATCTATTACCGTTGGATCTCACTGCCGCCGCCCAAGACGTTTACACGATACTGGGACTTTTCACTACCCTCCGCCGAAGTTCGACCTACCACGATTAGCAAATACAACACCTTCCTTCAACTGGCCCTTGTTGGTCTAACGACGGCAGCACCGCTTTTGAGTGTTGATTTGGCGACAACGCTTACAGTTATGCAGTACGTCTTTGTCTACCTACCCCTTCTCCCGGTCGAGCGTGTTGTTGCTGGTTTTGCTTACTTTCCATTGCAGATACGTGGTGGCTACGACGACGGTGTGGAGCGGAGCGAGTTATGTTTTCGCAAAAGACGCCATCAAGATTTTGAACAAGCCTTGAAGTAGAGTTACGGCCTTGCTAGATGAGAGAGTCCAGTTGGCCAGTGTAAATATTACCATGTCATAGAATACCAACAGCGAAGCCTTGATGAGGGCGGTGGTCTAAACAAGGGGTCTCGGGTAGGCAGCTCCCCAGGAACTGTTCATAGTAGTTTCATCCTCCCAAGGCGGCATTGACCCTCTGATACTGCACATGATCCACCAGAGATTCTCTCCCTGGAAAAATCACTGCTGCTTCGGCAGACAGTGTGCCTTGCGATAATTACCAACCCACAAGATGGGAGCTTAAGGCGATTACGGCCATCTAACCCGAGCTGACAATGTCTACTGAACTACGGCTGGCAACACACACACACACACACACACACACACACACATACATACGAGCAAGACGGCCTTCAGAATCTTTCCCTCAAACTGTATCTTTATTTGGTTTAGTTTGATATTAACGACCACCTAAACAAATTGGTCGGTCTCCATGATATTTACGACCACATAAAACCACTGGTCGGCCTGGAGCTAGCTGTGAACCCACGTGCTATTCAATACACGGACCACCCCGGAAATCCGTATTTCGCACCCAGCTTAGTCGAGGCACTTAGGCTTGCCCAATCCATTATTGGGACTTACTTCCGTTTGATTCGAGGCCCATTAGGGCGAGTTTCGGCGAGAAGACACAGAAGAGAGAAAAGAGAAAAAAAAGAAAAAAAAAAGAAAAAAAAAAAAGCCAAAAAAGCCAAAAAAGCCAAAAAAGCCAAAAAAAGAGGCCTAGGAAAAACCCTCTACGGCGTGAGGATGAAAAAACCTAGGACGCACTCGAGGCTTTGCTACCGCTGGCCGTCGGTCTCTTCTGAAGAAGCTGATGCCTTGCCCATGCGAAACAGACAGACCGCAGATGCTGTCAGGAGCGCCGACTTGGAAATGAAGATTGTCCGATAGCGCTGCCCAAGATGCGGAGTTTTCTGTGTTGTGTGCCGTGTGGTTGTAAACAACCGCGAGAGGTCGTGATGCCGGTTACGGGAACCAGCTGGATTTGTCTGGTCAGCCGTGATGAGGGCTGAATGGATTGTGTCTGGCTAGTCCTAAGAAAAGGACTGGAATTGAGATTGTGGCCAGCATTGAAGCTGGAATTGTTGTGGCTGCTGTTGTTTTTTGTTTGACGATGCAAGAAGGGAGGAAGCTCTCAAAGGTCCCTTCTTGTGGCGGTTGAGGGCCAGCGCAGCCCTAACCGCCTGAGTTGGCGAAACGCCCTGCAGACATCCCTGGCCTCCATACCTGACTGCTAGCAAAAGGTAGGTATGGGAGATGTTTGCAGGAGAGAGTTGGCCTCTGTCAAAAAGGTGCGGCCTGCTCTGGCTTTTATAGCTGCCAAACAGCGTCGTCTGTTCTGCTGCCCTGTGCAGAGGTCTTTTCCTAATTGGGTAACTGGAGATGATGTGCGAATGGAGCTTCGAGATTGGCCATATCATCACGTGCCAAAGCCGCCGACAAGTGGATCCATCTCAATTGCGCTTGTCCCGCTTCAGGCTAAGCGCCAGCCTGGTGCCTTGTCTGCTTACTCAGCTTCCAATCTACAATACGTCAGGCGTTCAACTCCCTGCTAGTAGTAACCTCTTTGCCTCTTATGCTGGCTACCTATAGCGTGAGAGCTCCCGTACAGAATCAACCACCTTCTTCAGACACGACACGATGAAGTTCAATATAGAGTCAGTTACTCTGGCTGAAACACGCGTCATGTCTAGCCAAGCTCACGAGTCAACAGCAATCTCCCCGTGTTATTTCCTTACCCAAGGATATATCCAGGTTCGTCGTGCCCGTCACTCTTATCCGCATTCACGCTTGGTGCAGCATCGTATAGCTAACACGACCACAGAACAATATGCGTGAGTCTCATTTCAGCATGTCCATGGCTATCTGCACAGACTCTGACCACTGAGGAAAACCGGCAGTTATATGTGTGATTTGAAAAGTATGACTTCACGAGGGTTCTGGTCGTGTTTGCCCGCTTACTCACCGATATAGAAACGCTCGATGCGGGCGGTCACTGCGTGCTGGAGATGCCGTCAGGGACCGGCAAGACGGTGTCACTGCTGTCTCTCATTGTTGCATATCAGCAGCACATGCCCGAGAAGCGGAAGCTCATCTACTGCTCCCGTTCGTAACGAAACCCATTCCTGGAGGGCCTGTGACTGGACAGATGCTGACCTGCTCTCCATAGGAACCATGTCTGAGATTGAAAAGGCCCTGGTCGAGCTGCAGTCTCTGATGAAGTATCGCACCGAGCAGTTGGGGTACGAAGAGGAGTTTCGCGGCCTTGGCCTGACAAGTCGCAAGAACTTGTGTCTTCACCCCTCCGTCAAGAGGGAAAAGAGTGGCTCGATTGTCGACGCTCGCTGCCGGAGTCTAACTGCAGGGTTTGTCAAGGAGAAGAAGGACCGAGGTGAAAATGTCGATGTCTGTGTCTATCACGATGTGCGTTCCCCCAAACATCTAGCTCAGTGCTCGTCGACTCCTGGCTCAGTCACTGTCATTTGTTCACTAACACGATCCTAGAACCTTGATCTGCTCGAACCACACAACCTGATACCCAACGGCGTATGGTCCTTTGATGCACTGTTACGATACGGAGAGGAGCATAAGCAGTGCCCCTATTTCACTGCGCGACGCATGGTATGATTTCACTCATGATATTCTACCTCTTGCTGGAGAGTTGCCTCTAATGCTGCCAACCAGATGGAATACTGCAATGTAGTCATCTTCTCCTATCACTACCTCCTAGATCCCAAGATTGCAGAGCGTGTCTCCAAAGACTTTTCCAAGGACTGCATTGTGGTGTTTGACGAAGCCCACAACATCGACAACGTCTGCATCGAGGCGCTCAGCACCGACATTACCGAAGACTCAATACGCAAAGCGACCCGCAGCGCTCAGCATCTCGAGCGGAGAATCGCCGAGATGCGGGAGACGGATCAGGAGCAGCTCCAAAACGAATACGAGAAGCTTGTTCAGGGGCTTCGCGCGGCAGATGAGTCGAGGCAGGAGGATGCCTTTATGGCCAATCCAGGTATGTGATGCCAATTCGTCTCTGCGCTGCCGTTACTGAGACATCATTGCAGCCTTGCCGGATGACCTTTTGAAAGAGGCTGTGCCGGGCAACATCAGGAGAGCAGAACATTTCGTGGCCTTTTTGAAGCGATTCTTGGAATATCTCAAGGTTCGTGCACCTCCCCCCCCCCCCCCCCCCCCCCCCCCCTTTTCATTTGAACCCCTGGGTGGTCATGCTGATTTTTTTTTTTTTTGTCTCAGACGCGAATGAAAGTTCGGCAAGTCATCTCGGAAACACCACCGTCGTTTCTGGCCCATCTGAAAGAGCACACATTCATCGAAAAGAAGCCGCTGCGGTTCTGTGCCGAGCGGCTGACATCACTTGTCCGGACCCTGGAACTTACGAATATCGAAGACTACCAAGCACTCCAAGAAGTGGCAACTTTCGCAACGCTCGTTGCAACCTACGAAAAGGGCTTCCTGTTGATCCTGGAGCCGTACGAGTCCGACACGGCAGAAGTGCCAAACCCCACGCTTCACTTCACCTGTCTCGATGCGGCCATTGCCATCCGGCCTGTGTTTGAAAGGTTCTACTCAGTCATCATAACGTCTGGAACGATTTCCCCCCTCGAAATGTACCCCAAGATGCTGGACTTTGCGACAGTCATACAAGAGTCCTACAGCATGACGCTCGCCCGGAAATCTTTCCTCCCCATGATTGTGACTCGAGGGAGCGACCAGGCTTCCATCTCGTCGAGCTTTCAAGTTCGAAACGAGCCGAGCGTTGTCCGCAACTACGGCAGCCTCTTGACCGAATTTGCCAAGATCACGCCCGACGGCATGGTGGTCTTCTTCCCGTCGTACCTGTACATGGAGTCCATCATCAGCATGTGGCAGGGCATGGGCATCCTCGACGAGGTGTGGAAGTACAAGCTCATCTTGGTCGAGACGCCCGACGCACAGGAGACGTCGCTGGCGCTGGAGACGTACCGGACGGCCTGCTGCAACGGAAGGGGGGCCATCCTGCTCTGCGTCGCGCGAGGCAAAGTATCCGAGGGCATCGACTTTGACCATCAGTACGGCCGGACGGTGCTGTGTATCGGCGTGCCGTTCCAGTACACGGAATCACGCATCCTCAAGGCTCGGCTCGAGTTCCTGCGGGAAACGTACCGCATCAAGGAAAACGACTTCTTGTCGTTTGACGCCATGCGCCACGCCGCGCAGTGCCTGGGCCGCGTCCTCCGAGGCAAGGACGACTACGGCGTCATGGTGCTCGCCGACCGACGGTTCCAGAAGAAGAGGAACCAGCTGCCGAAATGGATCAACCAGGGCCTGTCGGACGCCGACACCAACCTGAGCACGGACATGGCCGTCAGCGCCGCCCGCCGGTTCCTCAAGACCATGGCGCAGCCGTTCCGGAGCAAGGACCAGGAGGGCATCAGCACCTGGGGCTACGAGGATCTCCTGCGGCACCAGAAGAAGATGGAGGAGGAGAGGGGAGAGGAGCCGCCGCCTGTGCTCGCCAATGCGAGGGGCCAGGCTCACGGTAGCATAGCTGCTGGGTATGAGTCGGACTATGGAGACATTGATGCCGATATGATGGAGCTGGAAGGCTTTGAGTGAAGAAGGAAAGGGGGAAGTCTTGGGGGGCTGGTGGCAACGCTCTACGAAGTGACGATATCTGGATAGGAGGCAAGTCAGGGTTGAGGAAATATTGGAGTCTGATATACAGAAATAGCAACCCTAAAGTAATCAAGAGTTCGTCTTGGGAGTCAAGGACAACGAAGTATCCATGTACATGAATCATCTATCTACCAAGCAAGTATTGATCCGGCTGTTCGCATTCTATCATGGCCCGAGTAGTTCCCATCTTCGTCTAACAGAAAAAAAAAAGGTGTCAATCTCTCCAGCAAGCAGTCAATTACATCTCCCAAAGGGCATCATCATCAGCCATGAATAACTCCTGCAAGGAGGCAACACCTCCCTTTCATAGATGAAATCACCACCAAGAAAAAAGAAGAAAAGAAGAGCAAAGAAAGGGCGAAGGGGGGTATATATCAAAAGTCATGCATTTGCGCGGCCCAAACTCCGCAAATTCTCAACCAGCAGCAGGAATGCGCCTCGTCGCCTTGACGGCCCTCATCGCAGGCAGCGTATTCGCCCGCCCAGGCCGCCTGCCAATCTCAAAGCACAGCATCCGGATAAAGTCGGTGTTGCTCCAGTAGCTGCTGTGGGCGCTCAGCATGTTGAGATACTGAATCTCCAGCGGCCCGCCGCCCGACCTGAGGAACCAGTCAATCTGGCCGTTGTCGTTGAGCAAAAAGGCCTTCTTCTCGGCAATCTCCTCCCTCGTAAAGTCGTGCACCTCAAGCTCCAGCTGAGAGGGGAGGCGCACAGCAGGCGGGCGGCCGTCGTCCGTCGTCGATGAGCCGGGATTGGCGGCGCCCATGCCCTTGGCAACGGTACGCATGGCATCGCCAAACGACTTGAAGAACGAAGTCGAAGCGGTGGGAACATATGCCGTCTTCAGGCTGGCCGCATACACTGGGTCAACCGCGCCGTTGAGAAAGTAGGCAATTGGATCTTCCCGAGCAAGAATGTTGTATATGTTATCGACGGCCAGGCACCCAAACATGCCCTGCTCACCACCGACATTGTCGGCCATGGTCTCGCTCACATCGACGCCGGGTTTGGCACGTCCACGGCGCGGCGTCAGAGCGCCCCTTTCGAGCAGCAAGAAGAAGCCGGTGGGGCTCCCCATCAGGAAGAGGTTCCTCGTGTCGAACTCGAAGAAGTTGGTCTCTGGCTCTGGTCGGGACAGGTCCAGCGGAGGCGCAATTGTTGGCTGCCGCGACAGAACCTCGACCGCCATGACGCTGCCGAGAGAGTGAGCGACCAGGTGAACGCGTCCGTTCTCAGCAAAGCCGGGGTTGTTCCTACACCAGAGGCGGTAGACGCGGTTCGCCTCGGCGACCAAGGCCGCAATCATCTTGCCCTTGTGGTGAGACATGTAAAAGGGAATGTCAAACATGACGTCGGAGATCATGCTCCTGATGGCGGGGATGGTGTTGGGCTCAATGTCCTTGAGAGTGAAAGGCTGGGCGGCCCCCGAGTTGTTGGCCCCCATGCCAGTCTGAAGAGCTCCGCCGTCCTCAAAGGACAGCCCGACTCGCCAGTTGAGCGGCAGGACCATGAGCCTGCTCTGGCTGTTGTGCAAAACCTCCTGCACGGCGGGACTCTGGAACTCGCTGTCGACGAGTCGCCGGAAGCCGTTGACGGCGTGTGTAAAGTGATAGCTCTCAACCCTCTCGGCAATCTTTTGGCCGATTCCGTGGGCCACCAGCACCAGATCCGTCACCTTGCTGCGGTCCTTCTCCGCCTCGCAGGCAGGGCAAGTGTCTGGTGCGCTGCCGTGGGCCGTCGACTTGGTGGGCTGCGTCTTCTTTCTGCGGTGCAGGCGCTCCCAGCTCAGTCGGTCAAATCCCCGAACGACTGGGATGCCAACCGTCACGCCCTTCATGATCTTGAGAATGGGCCGCCTGTTGTAGTAGGAAGACGGCTGGAGGCTCGGCTTGAGCAGGAAGGCGTTTGCTCGATCCTTGTATATGACACTGTAGCTCGAATAGGCGCGCTGGTGGTGGTGATTCTCGTGAGCCTCGTCGTCTAATTTGGGAGGCTCCATGTAGCCCTCTGTGGCAGCTTCGCCCTGGAAGCAGTGAGATGCACAGAATGGATGCGCAGAGATGGCGGGCTCGGTCGGCACAGGCGTGTTTCGGTACAGCCCTTCGCCTTCCTTGGGCCACAACCGATAGGATACCTTTTCCTCTCCCGACGCCCCAACATCGATGGCACACCGTAGTTCATCGCTCCAAGTCTCGGTCCAGGGGCGCAGCTCCTGGTATCCGATTTCGAGCTGGTTGGCCACGGCCGCCGAGACCGGCATCATGGTGTCTCTGCGGGCAGGTTAGGTTACGAAAAAGGGACAGAGAGAGAGACAGAGGGTCCAGTCTGGAAACGTACTTGTAGAACCACGTCCCCCTCGTCACGACGGCGACGTCGTTGATGGGGGACCAGTACACGGGCTTCATCTGCAGTGTGTGCAAGCAGACCTTGTGCAGTCTTGCCAGTCCAACCACGACATCCTGATCCTCATCCTCGAGGTCCGGAGCGGTGGTCTCTACGGGTATTGGCTGCTCTACCGGAATCTCACCCTCTGCCTCGGTGACTACATCATTAAGCTGTGGTGATTCCAAGGGTGGCTCGTCACTACGCTCTTGCTGCTGCTGCTGCTGCGGCCGTTTTGGGGACGTGATTTGCGATGCTTGTTCTGTACTCGGTACCCGCACGAAGGGTTTGCCAGTGATGCCATGGTCGTTTGCATCCACGAACCCAGCGGCCTTGCGCTGAACAGAGGCGCCGTCGGATGGGATGCCGGCCTGTCTCTCGCGGGCCAGCAGGGGGTGGCGTATGGGGACATGCCGGCGGGGGCTTGGAACGTCTCGAAGCTGGTGAGACCGGTTCATGACGGCGGTCACGTCCTTGACCACCTCGTCGACGTCAAACAGACGGTTCGTCTTCCTCACCAACGAGCAGAAGGCCGTGTCGAGTTCCGTCAGGGCGTCGGCAGCGAGGTCGGAGCAGCAGGCGGTCAGCAGAGTCTCTGGAATCGCCGCCGCCTCGGCCACTTCCGTTGTTGAATTCCGCATCTGCTTCTTCTTCTCGCTGTGGAGGCGCCTGTGCTTCGAGGCGAGCTTCCGGATGAGCAGGCCGCGCTTGTCCAGGTCGGACTTGACAGTGTCCGGCGCCGGCTCTCGACCGCTTCTGAGGTCGGCGTGCTGGACCCGGTGGCTCTCCGACGAGAGGCCGAGCCAGGCCTGCTGCAGCATGTCGTTGTCATCGTGGGAGAAGGGGCGGAGCGGCGCCTTGGAGGGCTTCGCGTCGGCGGCGCTGGCGGGCGCGCTGCCGGACAGCGGATCGTCGATGGGATAGATGGCCGTGTAGAAGAACTGGGCGGTGACGGCGGGCACTCCGTCCTCCTTGTCCGCGTCCGGGTCCGCGTCGGGCGCCGGCCGGAGGCGACAAGCAGGGCCTAGCGAGTGCTCCATGGAGGCGCAGACACGGAGGCATCTAGTATGTACTCGTAGTCTATGGGGGATTCGAGGTCGGGGAGCGAGGGCCTGCACCTGTGACAGCGCCTGTGACAGTGCCTGTGAAAGCGCCTGTGCCTACCTAGGTATGCAGACGTGATAGGGCAGGGTCAGAGGAGAGACGAAAGCGGTCGGCACTCGCCATGGGGGAGGGGGGAGCCTCGTCAGCAGTGCCATAAGGCGGCCATGGGGAGAAGCTGATGATGCGAGAGCATAATGACAACAAAAAGGCGTCGTCGGGTCAAAAGGAGTTGAAAGGCGGATTGCCATCCTAGCGCGACGAAGCAGCACATGGGGCCAAAGGGAGCTGCGTGCGAGTGGCTGCTATGACGTGGCTGACTTTGTCAGTGTCAGTTACAGTTACTACTACTATAATAGTAGTAGTATAGCTGTATGCAGGCAGGCAGACAGCGGCTGTTCTTTCGGTACCTACTAGGTAGGTATGTAGTGGCAGTACCTAAGGTATTACCCCAGTGACTTGTGCTGCGTGAGAGGTACTAGTCCATGGCAGCATCACTGCAGCAACTGAAAACTGGAAAATCCGCATTCATCGTATACAAGGTGCTACTGTGTTATCTCTCGTCAAACATTCACCATGGCATCCTCACGATGCCCGCAAATACGGAAGCAGGACCAGCTTCATCCGAGGTACGGAGTACTACCTACTAGGTACCTACCTATCATCACAACACCATCAGGTGCATCCCCGCTTATGTCATTCCGATCGGCGCTAAGCCCTTCGGGATCTCGTCCGATGGCCCAGGCGCTGCAACTGTCTTGTGACACCTGAGCAGCTGCTGCATGATAAGCAGGGGCTCGTCTCTTTGTCCCCTACAGCACCTCACAGAGACAGTACCTTAAGGTACCTAATCCGGGGCGCAGCTGCGGCTCCATTTCCCATTTCCATTTCCATTCCCATTTCATCTCCATCTTCATTCATCCATTCATCTCCATCTATCCCTCGTCTACTCTCCTTTCTCTTTGTTTCTTTCTGTCTGTCTTTTTTCCATCTGCATCACCGTCACCATCATCATCACCATCATTATCACGTCTGGACCAGATAGACACTCTCATCAAAACATCAGGAGATCCCATCACCTCCAGCCGCGTGTCACCCCAAGATGGCCATCTCCCGGGGCACCGTTCCCTTTCTCGTGGCCATGATGCTGCTGACGGGCGTCTGCAACACATTGGTCACCAAATACCAGGTGCGTTCTGCCTGCGGCATCTCGAGGGACGGACTGCTTGATGCAACACACGTCTAACGCGGCAGCACCAAACTGACTTGACAACCCGTGCAGGACAAGCAATGTGTTCGCAACTGCGAGGACGAGAATTCCGCCCACCGAATCTACTTCAACCAGCCCGTGCTGCAGACGGCCCAGATGTTTGTCGGCGAGATGGGCTGCTGGCTCGTCGTCGGCATTTCCGCAGCCTACCGCCGCATCGCAGCCAGGCGATCGCCCGCAGAGCGCGGCTACCGAGCCATCAACTCGAGCCGCGCAGACGACGAAGACGACGACACAATCGACGACGGCCCGCCATCCGTCCTGCGAGGCTACCGAGTCCTGCTGCTGGCCCTGCCCGCCATCTGCGACATCTGCGGCACCACCCTGATGAACATTGGCCTGCTCCTCGTCGCGGCGTCCATCTACCAGATGACCAGAGGCGCACTAGTTTTATTCGTGGGTCTGTTTAGCGTCGTCTTTTTGCGGAAGACGCTGCATCTCTTCCAGTGGATCTCCCTAGTTGGCGTCGTCCTTGGTGTGGCCGTTGTTGGGCTTGCGGGCGCCATCTGGCCCGACGTCAAGGCCAACCTCGTCTCCAGGGGCCTGTCTGCCATTACCGACTCTCCAGATGGCCTCTCCGACGTGGCCAAGGCCATTATCGGCGTCGTCTTGATTGCCGGTGCGCAAATCTTCACCGCTACCCAGTTTGTCCTGGAGGAGTGGATGCTCGAGAACTCGCCCATTGACCCCATCCAGGTGGTTGGCTGGGAGGGCCTCTTTGGCTTGGTCACCACGGTCGTCGTCATGATTGTCCTGCACTTGGCCATTGGCCGGACCGAGGCTGGCCGGTACGGCTACTTTGATGCCGCCGAGGGACTCCGTCAGATGTGGCACGAGAAGGCGCTGCTTGTGTCGAGCGTGGTGATTATGATTAGCATTGGGTAAGTTGGGGTCGCCGTTCCATAACCTATTGAATCATGGGGAACAGAAGCGACTAACATGCTCAATAGCGGCTTCAACTTTTTCGGGCTCTCCGTGACCCGGACCGTCAGCGCCACGTCTCGCTCCACCATTGATACGTGCAGGACGCTCTTCATCTGGGTCGTGTCCCTCGGCCTCGGGTGGGAGTCGTTCAAATGGCTGCAGATTGTCGGCTTCGCCCTGCTGGTGTACTCTACCTTTTTGTTCAACGGCATCGTCCAGCCGCCCTTTGAGTTTCTGCGCATCGAGGAAGAGACGGAGGAGCTTCTGCCCGAGGAGCCTATTGAGCATCTGTAAGACGTGGTGCACGATGAATTCCGGCAAAGTGTCGCAACTAGGACTGGTATTTGCACAATATGATGGGGGTTTCTGGCGTACCGGCAATGGCTGGGTGAATTGGGATACGGAGTGTTTCTCGTTTGCAATGTACAACATGGTTTATGGTATCGCATTTGGATCATGTAGGGGAGCAAGCATTAACTACTAGGTAATAGATGTGGTGTCTAATTCGTGCCTTGATCTCGTCACTTTAGCCTAGTGATGCTCTGCTCTCTGGTTTCAAGGTGATGCATGAGGTTCATGTAACTGAAGAAGGCCTGTTGAAGCTAATCGAGGAGCAAAACCTCATAGAGGACGCAGCACCTTGGAAAGAAGAAGAAGCTCTCGGCAGTAGAAAAATCATGTATGCAAAAGTAGGCCAAATAAAACAGAACAAAACACAATCCAATGACAACTCCTCAAGAAAACAACACAAAGACAATGCAAAGACAGCTCCTCAAGAAAACAACATGCTCAAAGCGAACTCGAAAACCGTTGCCAATGATGAAAAAACCAATGTATACAAAGAAAGAAGCCCATGGGAGAAACTCAAGCAACGTTGCACAGCAGCTCGGCCTCGAGGATAAACTTGCCCTCCTTGTACTTCTCAGACGCCTCAAAGGCCTTGTCGTACTTCCAGCCGACCGTCTCCTTGCACTGGTGGCACGTGATGTCGCGGACAATGTGGCGGCCCGTCGTCATGTTGCGCTCATTGGGGTCGCCGGTGTCGATGTTGACGACGCGGTGGAAGAGGTAGGCCTTGCCGTGCTGGCCGCGGAAGTTCTGTGCTCCTCTCCTGTGTGGTTAGTTGGGATGCTTTCTCACCCGGATGGATGACACGAGGGTTGTATGCGTGTGTGGAGAGAGAGAGAGGGGGGGGGGAGAGAAGAGAGAGAGACAAAAAGCAAGGGTTACCACAAGTTTGATGTGGTGTGAATGAGAGATGGGAGATGACGGGAGTTTCAAGGTATTTCGTGAGGGTAAACAGGTCACACGCACCCGGGAAATAATGTCCTCGTGGTTGGCAAGATGCGCCTTGCACGTCTTGCACCCGTAGATCTTGTTGCTGGTCAGATAGGTGTTATACGCCAGGCCCATTGCTGCGAATGTCCCAATAGCGATGCCTCTTGTGCCCTTTTTTTTTCTTTCCCCGTTTCCTCCCTCTTTTCTTTAGGCCTGTTTTTCTTCTTCTTCTGTTTTCTGATTCTTCTGAGCCTTGATGAAGCTCCTCCGTTGGATGACGCTTTTTAGAGATGGCGGGTACGTCGGAGAGAATCGAATGTCACAAGTACGTCGTTCGCGGGACCCTCTTGGCTGTGATCAATCCAGGCTACTAAGATAAGAAAAGACGGGGAAAGACGGTGGGAGGAGGGGCGGTTGGATGCTGTTTATACGGTAGATAGGCTAGAAATAGTGACGAGTGGGTGCCTGAGAGACGGGGAGAGGAGGAGCTGCTGCCTGATGTGATGGAATCAGTCGACAAGTTGCTGTGCAAGAGAGCGAGAGAGTCGGTAGAGCGAGGAAATAATGAGTAAAGTGAGTGTGAGCGTGAGAAGTGAGTGAGTGAGTGGATGAGTTTGTAGAATAAGGTACCTATGTATGAGTGACTAGTCAGAGGGAATGCAGTCACCGGATCAAGAAGGAGGACGAGAGCGGCCGACCTTTTTCCGGGGCGACAAAAGACGGCGGCGGTGCTTTGCCTGTCAATACTACCTTACAGGAGGTACCTGTATTTATTTGGGCTGTTCATCTGCTGTTGCAAGATGACAGTTACTGGGATCGGTGAGAGATGTTTACCTTCGTTGCCTAAAGAGCAGGGATATATATATTTTATAAGAGTCATTCTTCATTCATTGCGTAATCATGCTCGCCCGCCGTCATCTGCTAAGAGGGTTCAAAGAGGCCAGCCTTGGCCGTTTTTGGTGCTGTGGCTGGGACGGGCACATGTCGCTGCTTGCAACCACACGAGAATGACACACACAAGTACTACCAAGGTATAACCGACGAGACATTGACATTGGCATTGACATTGACATTAACTGAATAGGTTTATATGCTTGTAATTGGCGAAATTCTCATCAATCTGCCAGAAATCTCCTCTCTGGTCAGTCATTCGGTATCATGATATACAATTGACAAATAGATAATACTGCCTTTATCACCCATTTAGACAACAAACATATAAGGTATCCATCTTCATCATCGTCACCACCATCATCATCACCACCACCACCATCATGAGTAGCCCTTGGCCAGAGACCAAAAACTGTCCATCTTTGCCCGGGCCAGCACCTCCCGCGCCTCTGCGTCCGTCTCGCAAATCTTGCTGCCCCATTTCTTGAACGCCCTCGCCTTCTGCTCTCCCTCAAAAATGAGCTTGCACTCGTTGGTCGACATGTCCTTGAGCTCCCCGTTGGCGTCCTCTGGCGACAGCCACTCGCGCCCGCCTGCGCTGGCCTTCTCCGGGTCCCTCGCCTGCGCGTTCTCCGTCCAGTTGATGCGGTTCAGCATGAGCTTCTTGTACTTCTTGATGCTCCACTGCCCGCCCTCCACAATCACCAGGCTGAACTTGGGATGCATGATGCACGTCCCCGTGAGCGCCAGCTGGTCGGCGTTGCGCCAAATCTTGTACCGGTGCTGCCCGTTGGCGAGGCTCGTAATCTTGAAGACGAGGACGTAGATGCCCTTGTCGGCGTCCTTTTGCTGGTTCGCCGCCACTTTCTCGTGCTTTTGCTCCTTTGTCAGCTTGCGCGCCTCGTTGGCCTCGATGTGGTGCTCGTATCGCTCGGCAATCTCTCGGTTGACTCGCGCCTCGACGGCGGTAGGATCTTTGACGGCAGCTGTGACGGAAACAAGTTAGCAGACATGGCACATGGCCAGATAGAGAGAGAAAAGGGAAACATACCATCACCCAACACTCGCATGAGGTTCCCCTTCTTCACCTTGGGCGGCGGCGCGGGCACCAGTCCGAGTCGAATCTTTGCCTGCATCTCCTTGAGCTCCGCCATTCTCCGCTGGCGGCGTATCTTGGCCTGCTCCTTGGACGTCAGGTACATTGGCTTCGTCGGCACCGGACGTCGTTCCTGGGGGGGCTCGAGCGCAACCGGATGCTGAATGTATTCCGTCACGATGCTGTCGGGGGTCGTAATCTTGAGCTTCGAGGGGTCTTCAATCACGTCGTAGGATGATCCGTCCACTAGTCCTTCGTCCCACCACTCCAACGCCGGGGGAGCGTCCACGACAAAGTTCTTCTCCACGTCCAGGTCCTCGTCGATGCCTGCTCTCCGCGTCTGCTCCGCAATGCGCCGCTTCATGGCCTCGAGGGCCGCCTGACGACGCAAGGCATTGCCCTGCTGTATGTATTTTCCCTTTTGGTTAAACGCCAGCTGTCGAGGCATCCGCTGCCTCCCTGCCGGCTCTTGGGCGGCGGCCTTTTCGTCAAAGTAAGGGTTCGGCCCATCTCGCAGCTGCTTCCCGTGCGCGCCTTGCGAGCTGCCGCCCCTGTTGTCGAGTCCGTTCGCGCGCGACGGAGAGCCTCGCGACGAGCGAGACTGGCCGTTGGTCGAGGAGTCTGATTTGCCAGCCGGCTTCCACGAGCCCAGGTCCTCCAAGGCGGGATGCAGTCCGACGTTGAGCCCTCCCTTTGCCTTGCTCGTGCCGATGGCGGCGGCCACGCGCGCCTTGAGCGCAGCCATTCGGTCGGCGGCAGAGTCCGGCTTCTGTATCCGCGACGAGGCATCGTGGCGGGGGCTGAGGCCACCCGGCGACTGCTGCTGATGGCTCATGACGCGCGGTAGCTACCTTGCTGCTTCGATCTGTGGCAGAACTAAGGTACCTATGCTATGCGTGCATGGGGCGACAGTGAATGAATGTCGTAGATGTATGATGTAGGTAGGTAGAGACCGAGCCTGAGCCGTAGGAGTCTCTTTTTGTTTCTTTCGAGCTCGTTCGTGTCTCGCTTCGTTTCGTCTTCCGTTTCGTTCTTCCGTTCCGCGCTTCGGTTGTGTGTGGGTGAAGAGGTGAGAAGGTCTTCTTCTTCTTCAGCAGCAGCAGCACCTTGAGGGCTGATGGTGCTCTTCTCAGATCTGGCTCAGATTTCGCAGCCTCGTGGGGGAGATCGATTGGATGCGGTAGAGCGGGAGAGCAGGAGCCTCCACAGAAGCTGAAGTGACTGCCACACAAATGCAACTGATACAACAACAACAACAACAACAGAGAAAAGAATCTTTGATTTCCCAACCTTGAGCTCTGCCAACTTCTTTTCCCCTCTCTATTTCGTCTGCAATCTGGTCGTCTATCTAGTATCATCAGCCCGATTGCATCTCGATTACTACTATCAACAGGTTCCAGTTCCAGTGGGGACACACGCCATGCCGCCCACCAGCAGGCCTAAAATTCTGCCATGGTCCACCGCCAAAAAATTCTAGTGGCGCCAGCAGCTCTCGCCAACGCCCGCCAGTTTGCTGTAAAACACTGGCATGGCCGCTCGACGACGAGGCTCGCCAGGATCGATCAATTGCCCGTCCCCGATCCCGAATTCGCCATGAATATCGCGCAGCCGGTTGCCTCCGAGGTGGAGAGCGTCGAGTTCACCTTCCTCTCCGCCAAGGAGATCCAGGCCATCTCCGTCAAGCGCATCGAGAACGAGAGCACCTTTGACAACCTGCTCAACCCGGTGCCCGGCGGCCTGTACGATCCGGCTCTGGGATCATGGGGCGACGCACCGTGAGTACCTTCCTTGGCCGGCCTCTGTCCAAGAGGGGGGCAGGGGCTCGTGAATTGCTTTGGTGACATGGCTTCCAAGCTTCTAACCGTCATGCCAGATGCGCTACCTGCAACCTGAACCAGAACAACTGCCCGGGACATCCAGGCCACATCCAGCTGCCGGTCCCCGTATATCACCCGGTCTTCCTTGACCAGGCCTACCGATTACTGCGAGCGACGTGCGTCTACTGCAAGGGCTTCCGTCTGCCTCCCAAGGACCTACACAAATACACCTGTCAGCTGCGCCTCCTGCACCATGGCCTGATACACGAAGCACACATGGTGGCCACCATTGGCGAGAACGACCTGGCCGTGGAGATACGAGAGGCTATTGGTGAGGGAGACAGCGAGGCCGAGGAGGACAACTCTGGCTCGGATGGCGTGACTCGACAGCGAGAAAAGTACGTCCGCCAATGCCTCCAGGGCATCAAGATGAAGAGGGGCGAGGCCAAGAAGGGCAAGCATGAGGGCGCCACCGAGATGCGCCGCGAAATTATCAAGGAGTTCCTCGCCGATATCATCAAGAAGCGCGAGTGCTCCAGCTGTGGAGGCATTTCCCCGACCTACCGAAAGGATCGGTTTGTCAAGATCTTTGAAAAGGCTCTCTCGTCAAAAGAAAAGGCAAAGATGGCGCAGAAGGCGCTCAAGTTTGGCGACGCCATGACACGAGTACATCACCATCGCAGGGCGATGACAAAGAAGCCCAACGGGCACGCTATCCAGACGAATGGCTCCGGGAACGCGCCCGCTTCGGAGACACAGGATGTCGAGATGGGAGACGCAGACCACTACGACGACGACGACGATGACGATGATATTCCAGAAGAGGGCGCCCAGAGATACATTAGCTCCATGGAAGTGCGGGCGAGACTGGAGGAATTGTTCAGGAAAGAGCAGGATCTTCTCTCACTCGTATACAATGCCAAGCCTCCGACGCAGAGCTCACAGAAGGTCACTCCCGACATGTTCTTCATCACAGTCGTCCTGGTGCCGCCGAACCGATTCCGACCAGAGGCCCGCACGGGAGACTCGCAAATCTCCGAAGCCCAGCAAAACGCCCTCTACAAGAACATCTTGGGTTGCTGCTCAAGAATTGCCCGTGTCTACAAGGGCCTGGAGGAAAAGACGTCGGACATGGCGAGCATGCATCAGGCCTGGACGGAGCTTCAGGACGCAGTCAACTCGCTCATCGACAAGAACAAGAACCCTGTTCAAGGCGCCGCCGCCGCGCGAACCGAAGACGGAATCAAGCAGTTGCTCGAGAAGAAGGAGGGTCTTTTCCGCAAGAATATGATGGGAAAGCGTGTCAACTACGCTGCGCGAAGTGTCATCTCCCCCGACCCCAACATCGAGACCAACGAGATTGGTGTCCCCCCGGTGTTTGCCAAGAAGTTGACCTATCCCGAGCCCGTTACTAGTCATAACTTCAAGGATATGCAGCAGGCGGTGATCAACGGCGTCGACAAGTGGCCCGGCGCCTTTGCCATTGAGAACGAAAATGGCCAGATTGTCAACCTGCGCAACAAGTCTGTCGACGACCGCATCTCTCTCGCGAACCAGCTGCTGGCGCCCACCAACAGCAACTCGGCGCGCACGAGGAACAAGAAGGTCCACCGGCACCTCACCAACGGCGACGTCGTCCTGATGAACCGCCAGCCCACGCTGCACAAGCCGTCCATCATGGGCCACCGGGTCCGCGTCCTGCCCGGCGAGAAGACGATTCGCATGCACTACGCCAACTGCAACACGTACAATGCCGACTTTGACGGCGACGAGATGAACATGCACTTCCCGCAGAACGAGGTCGCCCGCGTCGAGGCCCTGCAGATTGCCGACACCGACCACCAGTACCTGTCGGGTACCGCGGGAAAGCCCCTGAGAGGTCTGATCCAGGATCACATCTCCGTGTCCGTCGCCCTCTGCAGCCGCGACACCTTCTTCAACCGCAGCGACTTCCAGCAGCTCATCTACAGCGCCCTCCGTCCCGAGAGCGGCCACATTCTTGGGGAGCGGATCCAGCTGCCGCCGCCCGCCATCATCAAGCCGGCGCCCCGGTGGACGGGCAAGCAGGTCATCAGCACAATCCTGGCCAACATGAGGCCGCCCAACTGCGGAGGCCTGACCATGTCTGAAAACGCCCAGCTCAAGGCCGAGCAATGGGGCGCCGGGTCGGAGGAGGGCGTCGTGCTGATACAGGATGGCGAGTTCATAACGGGAATCCTCGACAAGTCTCAGATCGGACCCAGCTCAAGCGGTATGATACACGCCGTGCACGAAATCTACGGACCCGCCATCGCCGGCAAGCTGCTCAGTGCCCTGGGTCGGCTGCTCACAAGATACCTCGGCATGCGAGCCTTTTCCTGTGGAATGGACGACCTGAGGCTGACGGCGGAGGGAGAGGCGGCGCGACGGCGAGAGCTCCTCGCGGCCGACAAGCTGGGGCTCAAGATTGCGTCGAGCTACGTCTCGCTGGAAAACCAAGAGGACGCCCAGAACCCGCTGCTGCTGGAGCGCCTCGAGGAGGTCATGCGCGACGACAGCAAGCAGGAGGGTCTCGATTTGCTCATGAACCAGGGCTCAAAGGACATTACGGACGCGGTACAAAAGGCCCTGATCCCCAACGGCCTCGAGAAGAACTTCCCCAAGAACCAGATGCAGGTCATGACCACTTCCGGTGCCAAGGGATCCCGTGTCAACGCGTCCCTCATCTCTTGTAACCTGGGACAGCAGGTTCTGGAGGGTAGGCGTGTGCCGGTCATGGTGAGCGGCAAGACGCTGCCCAGCTTCCGGCCATTCGATACCAACATTCGGGCGGGCGGCTACATTGTCAACCGATTCTTGACGGGTATCCGGCCACAGGAGTACTACTTCCATCACATGGCCGGACGAGAGGGTCTGATTGACACGGCCGTGAAGACATCGCGTTCAGGCTACCTGCAGCGCTGCATCATCAAGGGAATGGAGGGTCTGACGGTCAACTACGACACATCCGTGAGGGACGCGGACGGCTCGCTGATCCAGTTCCTCTATGGTGAGGACGGACTGGACGTCACGAAGCAAAACTACCTAAAGGACTTCCGGTTCATCCTGCAAAACGTCACCTCAGAGGCGGCGCAGCTCAAGTACGACCCCAAGGTCGGCGAGCGCCTGGGCGCCAACCGCCAGGCGTTCCAAAAGTACATGAAGAGCGCCGTGCGCCACGCCAAGGCCGGAGACCGGAAAGGAAAGGATCCCCTGACGGCCAGCTTCGATCCGGCCACCAACGCCTTTGCCACTTCCGAGACGTTCTACGAGGCCATGACGGACTACATCCGGGAGAACCCCGACGGGCTCGTGCGGGAGAAGAACAGCCAGGACAAGGCGCCTCTCCAGCAGAAGGTGACGCTCAACAAGAAGAACGCGGAGATGCTCTTCGCCATGAAGTACCTGCGGTCGCTGGTCGAGCCCGGAGAGGCCGTGGGCATCGTCGCCGGCCAGTCCGTGGGCGAGCCGTCGACGCAGATGACGCTCAACACCTTCCACTTGGCCGGCCACTCGGCCAAGAACGTGACGCTGGGTATCCCCCGTCTGAGAGAAATCCTGATGACGGCCAGCAGGACGATTTCCACGCCCGCAATGACGCTGTATCCCAACCCCGAGCTGTCCCAGCACGACACGGAAATCTTTGCCAAGTCCATCAGCGTGCTGCGGTTGAGCCAGGTGCTGGACGGCATCGTGGTGGAGGAATTGGTGGGCAAGGGCAAGCTGCGCGGCCTCGCCAAGATCTACAAGATCAAGCTCAAGTTCTTCCCCGGCTCCGAGTATTCCAGCACGTATGCCGTCACCGTCTCGGACATTATGACGACGGTGGAGAAGAAGCTGCTGCGCAACATCCTGTCCATCCTGAAGCGAGAGGTCAAGAAGCGGCAGAGCCAGTCGACGACGGCGACTCCCGAGGTTGGCGTCAAAGCAGGCGTTGTCGAGACGGCCAGGCCGGAGGGAGCAGCGGAGGGCGGCCGGGACGACGATGACGATGCCGACGAGGATGACGACGACGACGCCACCGGTGCCAAGAACCGAGCGAACCGGAGCGAGGCCGTCTCCTACGGACCCAATGACGAGGATGACGATGCGATCCAAAAGGACCTATCCAAGGGGGCAGAGTACGATGTGTCAGACGACGACGACGACGACGAAGAGGCAGCAGCAGCAGCAGCATCATCATCATCATCACGAAGGAAGAAGGAAGACGATGATGAAGATGAGGGTGATGACGAAGGCGACGAGACCAAGGCCCCTCAGTCATGGTCGGCCAAGCTGCGGACGGAGCGCGTGCTCAACGCGTACGCCGAGGTGACGGACTTCCAGTGCGACGACCGGGGCGGCGAGTGGTGCAACGTGACGCTCGAGTTCGACGTCAACATCCCCAAGGTGCTGATGCTCAACATTGTCGAGGACGCGGTGCGGCAGACGGTGGTGCAGCAGGTGGCGGGCGTGGAGTCGTGCCTGGTGTCGCAGGAGAAGGGCCAGACGGTCATCAACACGACGGGCGTCAACCTGCGGGCGATGCAGCGCTACAGCGACTTCATCGACCCGCACCGCATCCAGACCAACGACATCGCCGCCGTGCTCGACGTCTACGGCGTCGAGGCGTGCCGCGGCAACATCGTGCAGGAGCTGTCGGGCGTCTTTGGCGGCCACGGCATCAAGGTCGACAACCGCCACCTCAACCTCATTGCCGACCACATGACGCGCAACGGCGACTTCACGGCCTTTAGCCGCATGGGCCTGCGCGGCAACGTCAGCCCCTTTACCAAGATGAGCTTCGAGACGACGCTCGGCTTCCTCAAGGACGCCCTCATGGACGGCGACTGGGACGACCTGACGACGCCCAGCAGCCGCCTCGTCATGGGCAAGCTGGGCCGGGTCGGCACCGGCGGCTTCGACGTCTTGACGCAGCTTCCGACGTACTATGTGAATGCGCTGGCATAAGAAGAAAAAAGAAAGAAAAGAAAAAAGGTTAGAGATGGAGATGATGATCCATGGAGGGAGAGAGAGAGGGGGGGGGAATGGAGATGATATGTCGCTGTATGAATTGCTCACTGTATTTAATCATGGAGAATGTAGACTAGGCCTAGGATTTTTTCAAGTAACAAAAAAAGCAAATGGTACTCTGGAGACGGTTCAATCAACTTGTGGAGATGAATGTCGACGATGTGATGGACCAAAGTCGTGGTGAAGCGAGACCAAATCTATAGTACTCGACACCATGGCTGGGTTGCTGGTCAAGACACCTGTTGAACTATTACCATCTACAGAGTCAGTTCAAGGCTCGTGTCATGCATTTGCAGACAACAATTCGAGGGACATCCCGGAAAAATCACGATGAGCCGGACAAGTGCATTAGGTAGTGCTGGCAATGGAGTCACTACACGGTCACGACTTGGGAGACAAAGGATGCAGGCATCGCGTCAGTGCTGGGAGCGCGTCCTTTTTGCCGTTGCTGCCTAATCCCGGCAGAGGCGATGGCGCGATTCTACGGTCACGGGCGCGAAGCCAAAAGGAGACATGGGTAAGGATAGACATCACAGGCGAAGATGGACGCGTTGATTTTTCAAAGATTGTGAAAACTAGAGGCCGTGAAAGCCTCGTTTCGCATTGATGCAGTGCGTTTATTCCCTGAAACTGCACTGGTAATATACATTCCGAACCATAATGGGGAATAGTAAAGCAGGTTAAAAAAACATCTCATTTGTGAACGCCTTGATTATCCCTTTGTGACCCCAGAAACACTCATTGTGATGAAAAGCAGAAAGTCATGACCCTCAACGTCCGTTGTATCCCCTTCCCAGAAGTTGGTGAAAACAAAGTCATCGCTGGGCTTCGCTTAGTTGCGCTCACCGCGGAGGCGGCGGGCGAGCTGGATGTCCTTGGACTGGATGGTGACACGCTTGGCGTGGATGGCGCACAGGTTGGTGTCCTCGAAGAGGGAGACGAGGTAGGACTCGACAGACTCCTGGAGGGCGCCGATGGCGGACGACTGGAAGCGGAGGTCGCTCTTGAAGTCCTGGGCGATTTCACGGACCTGTTGACGATGGAGAGTTAGCGGATGTTTGATGTCTAATGATGACGGCGATGATGCCTTGTGATGATGATGGTGGTGATGCTTACCAGACGCTGGAAGGGGAGCTTGCGGATCAGGAGCTCAGTCGACTTCTGGTATCGTCGAATCTCACGGAGAGCGACGGTACCGGGCTTGTAACGGTGAGGCTTCTTGACACCTCCGGTGGAGGGAGCGCTCTTGCGGGCAGCCTTGGAGGCAAGCTGCTTGCGGGGAGCCTTGCCACCAGTGGACTTGCGGGCGGTCTGCTTGGTGCGGGCCATTGTGAATGATGATGTGTGATTGTTTGGTGTTGTTGTTTGTAGTGATGAAACTGTGGTGGGGAAGAAGGGCGAGAAAAAGATGGGCGATGCAGAAAGGAGAAATTCCGGACTTGCGGGCGGGGGGCAGGAGCTTTAATAGTTGAGCCTAGCGCCAGGCTGCGGTGGCGGCTGATCTGGGATTGCGCGGTGGACCGTGCGTTGTCTCTTGCTCTCTTTTTTTTGGCGCGTTTTGGGGTTGGTGGAGGGGGATAAAGAAAATAAAAAATACGTGCGGGAGGCAGGTGCTGTGCAGCAGCGATAGAGAAAAAAAAAAATAGGGCGCTTTAGCGCTGTTCTGTCTCGCTTTTTTCTGGCTGCCCCACCCAGTCCTCCGTTCCTTCTTTGCTTCCTTTCTTTCTTTGTGTGGAACGCTGGGATGGATCCACTTTCTGATGCAAGGCGAAGGGAAAATGAGGGAAATGCAGGTGGCTGCTGCGTTTGCTTTTTTCTGATTGGCTAATGGGCGGCATGTTTTTTTCCACGGTTGCGGTTTAGGCTCGATTTGCGAGGTGCTTGCGGTACTACATGCGATGCGGTACCTACTTCTGTGCCTGAGGGGGGCGAGGGAAGCATCTCGGCTTACCCTGGATGCACGATGCGAGATCTATATTGAAAGGTCTTGTGACATGATGTGGCTTTGCGGGGATGCGTATGTTCTTTTAAGAGGTCAAGCATTGTGATGCACGTAGTAGTAGTATTGGATTTTCGTGTTTCGTTCGTTGCGGTGTTGTTTGGATGTATGGTGTTTATTTTACTATATCTCATTAATTTGTGTATGCCTCAACTACATGAACTCAAGACCTCAATACCTGCAACTAAGCATGTGTGAGATACAAGAGTTATGTGATATTGCAGAATATGCTATAACTAGCAATGCTGTATGCTATCGAGAATATAGTTGAATGCGAAGAATCTATCTGTAACGGATATGAAGAAGCAATAGAGCAACACAACTGCAGGATGCACCCGTACGAGGATTTCACTTAATCAACACCACCTCATCTCATCACCGAGTGCTGGCAATATGCCAGCTCTACATCTTGACAGACTCAAAGAGTATCAATCTGGTACCTTTACGACCAATGGAAATAAGCTCTCCACATGGAAGGAAGCAGAGCAGCCAAGCTACCGGCAGCTCCAACAGACAAGCAGCAGTCACTGACATCATCAACCAAACGATCCAGCTCCTTTACGCTTGCCATCGAGGGCACCTTCCACGAACTACCTATCAACCTCATGTGCCCGAACTGCACCAGACAGAACAAGTCTAGGCTCGTCAAAAAAACAATAAAGTGAGACGCCGTGGTTGGGACGTGTCGACCTTGTTTACCTTGCCTCGTTCCTTCTCCTGTGATGCCCCCCCCACCCGCAACCGCCAACCCGCGCCGGTACGTACCTCCAGCCGCGTCTCGTGTCTGATTGTCCCATTCTCCCCCCCCTCCCTTCCTTTGTCTGACAGTGAATCACTGCGCCAAACCGAAAAAAAAAAAGGAATAAGAAAAAAAAAAAAAAGAGAAACCAAATCAGCCCCACACCCCGATTTTTTTTAGCCGCCTTTCCCTTTTTTTCGCCCTCTATCCGAATCCGATCAGTGATCTGGGCCGCTGCTACTTAAGCTGGCGTGTTGCCACTCCTGGAACCTTCTTCTCCCCTCTTTTATCTGCGACTTTGTCCGTTTATCAAACAACATCTCCATCTGCATCATCTTGCCTTTACGCACATCTCCGTTGATTCCCCAACACCACCACAACCCACATCAACCATCATGACTGGACGTAAGTGACCTTGTCCTCAGCCTTACCATCTGCATCTGCATCTGCATATCTATTTTCACCATCCATCGCCATCCTCCGTGGCTGCGACGCGCTGCATGGCTGTCGCCTGTCGGCTCAGCTCGGCTCAGCTCAGCCTCATGCCTTGACGCGTCTCGCCAGCTTCCACCTACACCACCATCACTACTGCATACACTTAGGTGTTCAACGGTTGACTGACATATCCATCTACAGGCGGCAAGGGCGGCAAGGGCCTCGGCAAGGGTGGTGCCAAGCGTCACCGCAAGATTCTTCGTGACAACATCCAGGGCATTACCAAGCCCGCCATCCGACGTCTCGCTCGTCGTGGTGGTGTCAAGCGTATCTCTGCCAGTAAGCTTCTACCCACATTCAGCTCTATAACAAGCATCATGGCCACAGTCTCTAACCAGCTCTGCAGTGATCTACGAGGAGACCCGAGGTGTCCTCAAGTCCTTCCTCGAGGGTGTCATCCGTGATGCCGTCACATACACCGAGCACGCCAAGCGCAAGACCGTCACATCACTAGACGTTGTCTACGCCCTGAAACGACAGGGCCGCACCCTGTACGGTTTCGGTGGCTAAGCGCTGTGCCACTGCGTCGCTTCGATATCATGTCTTGTTCGCGTGTTTGTTATGATTGGGCTTTCTTCAACTATGGGCGCGGGTCATTGCTTTTTGAGTGTTTTTGTACTGTACAACGTCTACGTACCGGGAAATGGGTGACCTCCGAGAGGGGGACTTATTGAGACTTATTCAGTGGTGGCCTTGAAATACAGCATCACATTATACAAACAACATCTCTTGCATGATTTGTGGATATCGGTTCTCCGACCGTGAAGCGCGTTCAAGTATGTTGTAGACGTGCATGACTCACCGCCCGCTGCGTATCTACCCAGTAGTAGTATCCGGCCAGAGGGGGGAGGCGAATGTTGTGTTGTGTTGTTCCCGTGACGCGTGACGCGTCGATGCTCTCTGAACGCAAACTACCAAGCCGAATACGGAGCTTGTGCGAACAGGCAGACGAGCCTTATGTGTCTGCGTACGAATGCTCGAGGTTGATATCGAGGGCCATGACTCGCTGTATGGTCTCGGCATCACTGCCTACGACCGTCTGTGTGGGTGCAGCTCTTCGGATATGGCATACGTGTTGGATTCTGTATCGGAGTAATGTCTGGATACCTACTAGATGGCTGCAACTTGAACGGATGTTGAACTGCACCGCCCGTGGCGAAATGGGGCCAGACGTGGAGACGCATCACTATCGAATATGCGAAGCCATGCTGGACAGCACATCTACATCTCTTGATGCCGTGTCCGAGCTTCATGTATAGATAGGAACGGATACGCGGTGTTGCAACGGGCAGCACAACGTCAATGCCCAACATCCGAACCCTATAGTATCCATGGTTTCACTATGATGGACCCAATATGATGATGCAGTCAGTCAGTCATGGACAGCGCATTAATGAGAACCGATACAACACGTCCAATAATATATGATGCCATCATCGACAAGGCCTCCAACTCATTCGTCGTGACTCACATGTATCCATTTCTTCTCCTCGAGCAAATACAGTAAGAATCACGGCACTTCATCGGGCTTCTGAATCACAACCTGAATGAACCATGCCAACGATGCAAAAAAAAGACGATGTCCTGGCTCGACCGTGTCATGTGCTCGATCGCTTATGCGCTTCACTGGGTCCCAAGGCTCTCTCTCTCAGGGCTGCCTCTCTCTATCACGATCACGAGCCAAAATGATCCCAGCCAGAAATCGCCCAAGGGAGGGGGGAGAAAAGCGGTTCAGCCGATGGTAGGCGATTGGGTGCTGATGCTGTCAACCTGACGGACTGAATTACTCATACTTGTATCAAAGCAGAGGAAAAGGAGAAGCAACACGCATGGAAGGAGAGGAAGAAAAAAAAAAAAAAGTTGATTGCCGTCCAATGAAGGTGCAGGTCCGGGGTTGTCGACTTTTGGGGAGAATGGACGACCACCTCTCTGTTTACTAGCCTGACACCCCCTCCTCTGCGTCTCTGCGACTCTTGAAGGCCTGAGTCTCGTATCCCTGCACAGCGGAAGGTCGATATAAATCGGGTAAATCGATGTACATAGAGCAAAACCAACGGCGCATGTGTCGGGCATTTGCGAGAATCAAGAGTCGGCAGTGGCATCTTGGCATCCTCACAGCTGAACCAGGGTTGGCTTCATGTTCAAAACTTTTCCATCCGATCTCTTTGGGTTGGTGTAAGGCATTATTACAGGGGGAAGAAGGCAGAGGAGGGAACCTGGAAGCACAGACGCACCTGCCTGCACCTGCATATGCATGCAGTGAGTGCAGGGAGTTGGCAGAAATAGTAGTACTAGGTACCTAGGTGTACCGTATAATAGAAGCCTACCTACTACACCCCCATCTGCAGGGCAAGCTGCAGCTTTTCTTTTTTTTTCTCCCTCTAAAACATGCGCGCTGCTGCGGCTTGTTTCGACGGGCCTGCCGATGCAGAGCGAAAACAGAATCTGAACAAGGAAAATTTTTTCAAGATGCAGAGTAGAGCAGATAGATTCTAGAAAGATGGAAGGATTCTGATATGTGATATGTGATGGATAGGTAGTTCGTTTTCATGTGAAGGTGTATGTACAAGCGAGACTCGAGGCTGTGTTGCTGTCTATTGCATCTCCGTGTCTTGGAATCCCGAAATAAATCCCCTCCACGTGGCAATGACCAGAATGTACAAGATACCTGTACTTTGTACCAGATACCTACTATGAGTGGGAAGCCAAGCTTGGGAATCAAGGTCTAGACCGGATCTGCATCGCGGCGGGTAAAGACGATCCGAGCAGGTGGAGCGAAGCGGCGGCCTTTCCTGCCCCCCATGTGACAGGATTCGAGGTCGAGAGGCGAGACCCGACCCGACCAGACCTTCTGAAGAGCATATGGCCGGAGAAGAAACTCCAGAGGTCTGAGGGAGCAACTGCCGAGGTAAGTCGGGGAGAGCATTGACTGAATCGAGAAAGTCGCTACTCGATTGATTCGAGAATCAAGTCCGAAAGAGAGGGGGATGCATGTCACCAACGAAGAAGAAAGAACCTAGGATCGGTCGGGGGACGCTTAAGCGGCGGCAACGGGGATGGTCTGAGCTGCGACATCGGTATCAGATCTGGCGTCTATGCTCCGTCAAGGTGATGGCTGTAGGCAGTATGCCGGCTCATCGGAGATTCCATCAACAGGGCCGAGACACCTCAAGGCAGCAGTCATGCTCTGTTGCGACTGTTCAATACCGTCTGTAGCTACTTGTCGCATGGTGCAGTGTCATTCTGGGCTGATGAAGCCGAGGCGCGATGCGTCCAACCTGGCTAGCATGCTCCGTTGCGGCGGATCTTCTGTAGACCGCATCGGTTGTTTTGTTGCAGTATATTGAACATTGCATGTTGGACTCGATATACTGTTGGCTATTGCAGCCAACAGTCCATCACAAGACGTGCTACTACCTAGTAGTTCGCGGAGCTGACTGCAGAATAATACCAAACTAGTAGATATCCCCAACTTCAGCTGGAACGCTCCATCAACACCCTGCCAGCTCAGCTCCTCAACGTCCAACACCCAATTGTGCCATTACATTACCAATGCCACCGAGTCCGTAGGTACGTGTCCATCAACCTACCTAGATGAGCCAAAGAGCCAAAGAGCCATAATATCCAATACAAGAGTAAAAGATCAACACCGGAGATGTCGGCGGGAACCAATCGACTTGCCGTTCCGCCGCGCGGCGAAAAAAAAAAAAACCCCAGTCCTGGGCTGTCACTGCTAGTACTCCCGACACCCGTTGCCGTGCCCCCCGTAGCCCTCTCAAGGCAGAAACGACAATTGCCATGGAATCTCGCAGAGCCGATAAAACTCTCGACCAATCAATGAGTCAGCCAAAGAATCTGCGGACTTGGTGCGAACTGGGCCGAGTCCGAAAAGAGGCAAGAGATGGCGAGCAGAACGAGAGCGAGAAAAGGGCCAGCAATCGAGTCAAAGCGGAAAGCCAAAGCCATTCGGGGACCCGCGGTTCCGGGGCAGCGACAAGGTCCGCACTGCATTGAGAACCTGAGAAGAGGAGCGTCCCAGATTCCCCGACCTGGGTCCGAGCTGGCCGGCTACGCAGATCACGAGGCTGTGGTGGGAGAATTAGAAAAAAAAAGGGTCCCCGACGCTGGACTAGGTAGGTAGCCCTCATCCCAGGGGTTTGGTTATGGTGTGGCTCTACTAACTCGCGACATCTCTTTACATAGTACGAGTAGGTACTTACTCTGAAGGTGTCCGTTGCCGCAGTCGGCATTGCAAAGAGTGCAGGTGCAGGTGGGTTTGCGTCGTCCGGAGTACACGTACGCGTATTCGTACGCGGCATGGACTGTACATGAGACTAGGTACCTTGGGTACCTTATTATCTTAGGTATAGTACCAGGTAGCAGCTCTCATCTGCCGCCCGGCGCATCTCAGCCGCGCATGGGTTTGCTGTAATACCTCTCAGTTCACTTCAAAACATCAGTCCACATGCGCTGCCTGCAGTCGTGTCAAGTACTGTAATACTGTAGCACCGAAAGACAAGGTCGGGTTCGAGATCCAGGTCGGCGTCCGGTCCAAAAAACAGGGGTTGAGAGCACAGGCGCTCCAGCATCGTCGGACACAACTTTCCGTTCCTCACTGCTCAAGCTGCTCTTCCTTCTTCCCCCAGCCCGAATGTCCGCAGAGCTCTGCATGTCGATCAGGCCGAGAACGAATCTGGCTGCCGTCTGTCTGCCTCCCTCCCTCTTCAGCCTACCTAGGTTCAACTTGGGTCTCCGATACACTCCCCCCCCTGCCGATTCTTAGTGCCGGCATGCAGCAAGAGCCTGGACAGGCGTTAGTGTACCAGAGACAGCGAGACAGCGAGACAGACAGGCAGAGAGAGACGGGTACCAGATCGCGGGAGGTGTGGCTGAGTTTGCGCAGGGCTGGCCGCTGATTGGCCCGCCGCCAGCCGGACGTCTCCGACCCAGCAAAGGCCAAGGTCGGCCTGCCCGACTCGGAAAAAATAGAAGCAAAAGAAGTGCTGTCTTGCATTGCACCAGCTTCTGCAGGTTTGCAGACAAACCGAATTTTTTTTTTTTGGCTGATGTTTCGTTCCCCTTTGCTCGTGTGCCTGATATGCAGGAGACGTGAAAATTTTTTCTCAGCTTCCTCCTTGTTTGTTGTTGTACCGATTCTGCCTGTTCAGCACACCTCCTTGTTGCACTTCGTATAGTAGTAAGGTACCTAGGTAGCAGCTTAAGACAGTCCAGGCGCTTGGGATCGGGTGTGCAAGGTGAGGTACTTGGCGCAAGGTGCAACGAGCCACGCATGCATATGTCACGCAACCAGTCATGGCCAGGGCACGACCATCACCCGATTCCACAGCAGTTTCATGGGATGAGCAAACAGGTGCACGTCTGTCCATTTTTTCCTGTCTACTTCTTTTTCCAGTTAGACTTTTGACAAAACCTGACAGATGATGAGAAAAGACTGCTAAATCATGACTTATTGAATGCCAGGTAATAAGAATGATATTGAATTTTCTTCATGCAGACACGCCCCCATTAGTAATCGTCTCTCGTTCCTTCTTTGGTCAGCGAACCTCGCCCGTGCACACTCAGTAAGGGATAGTATACCTTAGTAGACGGGAAAGTATGGGGGAAGTTTGCTTTTCAGTGAGAATCATCATGTGACTAATTGTCGCAGTCAAGGTTTAAGTGTTTCTTTTCTTTTATTAGAACTGCCTCGACTTTGTACCTGAAGCATGTTCCCGTGTTACCTATGTACCTTATGCAATTCGCTGAAAGGGGAAATAGCAGCAACCAGAAAAATCCATCTCTCCCGGCGTCAAGACCCTGTGGCTGAGGCCAATGAGAATATGGAACGTCCTGCTGTAATAAGGATTCCATTCGACCGGGCCATCAAAAGAGTGCACAAGAACAGAGTGACCAAGTTGCTGCAGCATGCTCCCCCATACGAGCCCGATATGCTGGCTGATACGTCACATCCAACTAAGTACTAGTTTTGTTGCAGCTTTTTTCTTCTTTTTCCTTTTGCCGTTGGTAGTTGCCAGACTTGCCAAGCTTAGTAAATAGCTGCCATTGATGATAGGTAGTGCCTTGAAAAGCCTTGCTTGTATTGCCGGAGAAACGTTCCATGCCCCTTATCACCGAAAAGAAAGGGAAATTCCGTGAGAGACCAGAGGCCTCTACAAACTCAAACAGGAAGTGGGAAAATTCTAGAACGCCATCGGCTTCCCTGCTGTGTAAGTGTGTAGGTATGGCACCAGCTCATCACTAATATCAAGATACATAGCTTTCCCACCAAGAATGTACGGGCTCGCATGTCCATGTGGCTTACACCAGCCAGGCGCATATCCTCGGCAAATGATAAGATGATGAATGACAGTCTCAGCCAAAAGCCAAGGAGACGGGACAGGCTGAGAGGCACGGAGAAACCTAACCTTGTACGGCAGAGACGCCACAGGGACAAGCCACAGCACGTTCTTCTCCGCGGCTGTGCAATCTGGGGGGGCACGCCTCAGGTGGCTTGGCTTGTGCCGGACGACGGACCGGTGGACATGCCGAGCAGAGGCCGCGCGACGCCTTCAGTCAGTCAACCCACAGGAGGGCGAAAAAAACCCAGCACACGATGCCTGCAACGATACGATGCTATTCGATGGCTTTCGATGCAGCGCGGGTGCCATTGCAGCAGTGATTCCAGGACGAATTTTTTTTTATTGGCCGACTCCCCTTTATCGCCGTCCATCTGATTCTCTGGGTTTATCACTTTTCGCCTGCTTACCTTATTATGACCACCACCTCCCGCCTGCGACCAGGTACGACTAACTGCCACACAGAATGACACTGAATGGATGACTGGTTGGCGGGGATGACGAGGTGACAAAAGACACACACACACACACACACACACACACACACGCTGCTTTCATACGATGGCATCTAGACTGCTCCCTTCTCCCAACACCTCGCAGCTAGTCTGACTAGAATCTGCTCGAAGTCTAGCACTCTGCAGCGTGTCGAGTGGTCACCATGCTACAAACCGACACACAGCACGCTATACGCAACTGACGACGTTCATACCGTCACTGCCATCCAGCTGCTCGTATGCATGACAAATGACTGACGAAGTTAGTCATACTCGCGCGCAGCTGCGCTGGACCTCGATTGTATCATAGATGGCCAGGTTCCTGGCTTGCCAAAAGCCTGCGGACCGCATTGCCCTATCAGGCGCCGCTGATGCCAATTGATCAGCCAGAGCCATTCATCATTCACTGCTTCAGCCAACGCAGTTCCAAGGAATGCCAGTTTCTACCTACTGCTTCAACTAGTAGGTAGGTACGTAGGTACTTACATTACCTGAACGAGTACGAGGGTACGAGTACCTCACGCCCAGGTAGCTGCTGTGTGTGTCCAAGGTGTCATCCACCGGCCCCCGGGGCCAGATCCCCAGCGTCCGGATTACCAAACGTGCTCAACGCTACGGCGGCAGGTACAAGCGGCCCAGGTACATGTACCAGCACCCGTCCCTGCTGCTCTCCTCTACCGTAAGGTAAGGAACCTAGGTACAGTACTAGGAGTAGCAAGCCGCGGCTCCCCGGTTGACCCTGTCGGCAGGTTCTTGCAGGGTCCGGTCGAACCTGCGAGAGAGAGGCAGAGAACAAGTCAAAGGGCAGGAGGGGTCCTGGGGGGGTGCGCACGGCTCCTTGCTCGCAGCCCGAATGATGGGCCTCTTTTTTTTTTTTTTTTTTGCTTTTTTCCTCTACTAGGTATTTGTTTTTCAATAGTGGGTCCATCGCGTTGGCCTTATCGCACCCCCCTTAGGGACCCCAGTTCTGCACGCCCCCTCCACCAGCACCGCCCACGCCCCTCCTTTCCCGGATGTCTGCGTCGCTCTTGACGAAACCGGCCGACCCGGGCTTGGGGCCTGCGACGTCTTGGACGATATAAAAGAAAGTCGTTTCGCCACATCGCCGGTCAAAGATGGAAACTTGCAATACCCCATACAAACCTCTAACCTTTCTCAACCATGCTATCAGTGGACCAAAATCCTACACAATATCAACACTTTCAACAACAACAACAGCAACAGCAAGACCAACAGCAACAGCAGCAGCAGCATCATCAGTTTGGTGATTTCAACAACAGCGACATTGACAGCAGCAACGACCAGAACCAACACACCAACAACCTGCTCTTCGACGACTTCGCCTTTGGCCAGGCCGACAACGACTTTGAGTTCTCGCCATCGTCCTTCTCGTCCTCGGAGCTCTCATCGGCCAATCTCGAGTATCTCAACGCCGCCATCGCCTCTGCCTTCCCGTCAGACTCGATGCGGCCTGACTCTTCCTGGGACACCGCCGCTCGCTTCTCGACTCCTTCAAAGTTCGGCCGTCTCCCTCACCAGCGCGAGTCCTCTTTGTCGTCCCTCGGCTCCACGGGGCCGGCGTCGCCCTTCAACTCGCACATCGCGAACCCTCACATCGCCGTTACCGACGCCAATGGTGACGGCTTCATGGACATGCACTCGCACGACATGTCTGCCATGACCTCAGCCAGCCCCTACTACCATCACCTGGCCAAGACGATGCCGCCTTACTCAAACTTCCACCACCTCGACAACGCCTCCGTCACCGACATGGCCTATCCCGTCTCCCTCCCGACCGGCAATCACCACCAGAAGCCGCGACAGGATCGCAACCTCCTCCCCGCCCCCGAGTTCGCCAATGGCTTGACAAGATCTC
Source organism: Trichoderma reesei QM6a (assembly GCF_000167675.1). Taxonomy (NCBI): domain Eukaryota; kingdom Fungi; phylum Ascomycota; class Sordariomycetes; order Hypocreales; family Hypocreaceae; genus Trichoderma; species Trichoderma reesei. The sequence goes on from NW_006711186.1 coordinate 61,031, forward strand.
ATCCTGCCTCTGTGGCAAGCTCAATAGCGGGCGACTCGCCGGCCACGCCCATCACCGGCGAGATGGACCTGATTGACAGGCGAAGGCAAGGTAGGCTACGACACCCCAACGACAATAACAACAACCACCACCACCACCACCACAATCACCGCCATAATGATCACCACGACTCATCATATTGGCTTGCAGGTCAAGGCAACGGTCCCGTCCCCAAGCTCGACCGCACAATGACAGACGTCTACGGCGACGAGCTCTACAACCCAAATTTCACAATCACCTCGTCGCCTCAGCAGAGCCAGGTGACGACCGCCCCCAGCGACGTCTTTAACCAGCGCATCAGTGCCGCCAATAGCCAGCACCTCAACACGATGCGCCATTCGCCCGCCTCGAGCATTTCTCGAGACATCTCTCCCTTCCGCCACGGGTCCCCACTTGCCCCTTCGCCACTGCACGACTGGGCTGCCTCCCAGGGCGCCATGGCTGTCAACTCTCAGCCGCGAATGGCCGCCCAGGACCGCAATGGCCAGCACGACGCCCACTTCTTCCAGCAGCAGATGGCCAAGACGACACAGCCCGGAACGCCCCAGACCATCTCGCCCAAGGATGCCGTGCTCGAGTTCAACGAGTCGGGCGAGGAGTCCAACATGCCCCTCTTCTCTCAGACTCCAATCAACTTTGGCATGGACCACATGGGCAGGATAGTGTCCGAGGGAGGCGCAAACGGCTCCGCTACAGGAGCAGGAGCTCCCAACTACGGCCAGGGCGATCACATGCACAACTTGCCGCAGCACGCCCAGGTCCAGGTGCCGCAGCGATACCCGTTTATCCCTTACCCGCCCACCAGCCAAGGCGCATCCGCCTCGCAGCTGAGCCCGGCAGACTCCAACTCAACCGGATCTGCCTCTTACAACACCCCTGCTCCCCAGAGCCGGCCGGCTGGCGCCAACGCGGACGGAGGCACATACACATGCACATATCACGGCTGCACTCTACGGTTTGAGACGCCCAGTCTGTTGCAGAAACACAAGCGCGAGGGCCACCGCCAGTCGCACGGGCTTGCAAGTGCCCGCCCGCACCACGACCACATGGGCATGACCTCGAGCCTCCTCAACAGCCAGGCCGGACCCCACCGCTGCGATCGCATCAACCCGAGCACGGGGAAGCCGTGCAATACCATCTTCTCGCGGCCGTACGACCTGACACGGCACGAGGATACGATTCACAACGCCAAGAAGCAAAAGGTGCACTGCAACCTGTGCACGGAGGAGAAGACGTTTAGTCGCGCTGATGCGCTGACAAGACACTATCGTGTCTGTCACCCAGACGTCGAGCTCCCCGGCAAGCACCGACGCCGCGGTGGGGCTTGAAGTGGTGGGCGATGAACCGGCGGCACCAAGTTTTCCTTCCTGCGCAATCTACATTCCCTCGCAGAAACGCCCAATACCAGCGATAAACCACACAAACTTGTGCAGGACGGTTCCTACTACATGACGTCCTCCGTTTGTGGTGGAGGGGGGGGCGCTGGCGGGGAGAGACAGCATCAGAAAACGTCAAGCACAACGTCAACGACGGTGATGGCGCACGATTAGGCTTGGGAAGGGCACGCAAATCGAAGATGGGCGATCCTGGCGCTGTGCCCCGGCTCCCGTGCGGGGGCCAATGGGAAGCTGCCAGTGTCTTCTCTGGCGTTCTCTGTCCCCTAGCTGGCGTGTCCCAGCGGTCGCCGAGTGGGGCTCAGGGTCCTGCTGCAGCTGCAGGGTCTTGGTTGGCGAGTCGGCGGCGCTGACGTCATTTGACCTCATGCCACCTCCACCGCTGACATCACCCCCCCGGTCGCCCGTGCCCTGATTTCTCGTCGACCTCGACGCGCCTGGCTTGCTCAATGACAGCAATGACGACAGCCCTCTGCGATGCTGTGCGTTCGATGATGCCGCCCGTCGCAGGTGAGACGAAACCACACCGCGATCGTCCCCCCTCGCAGCAGGCTCCGTCGCGCCAACCTCATGCTGGCTTGGAGATAGGGAGGGGCTTGCTCGCCAAGTTTACGCCCACGCCCCTCCTTGCTATGGCCGTTCTCTGCCCTCAATGATGCTACGCGATCACGATGAACACCCACAGTTGCAACTCCGTTGCAATTGTCCGTTTCCTTTTGTCTCGACGACCTGCTGCTTACACACTTGTGCATCACTGGCTTTCATCATCATCGACATCAACTGTACTACTGGCTATTACTTCATTTGTTGCACATGGAAGCGGGGCCGCACTGGACGGCGGCATGGGTATAGGGCTTCCTTTTCCTTTTCCTTTCTAGATCAACGAGCAGCCTGCTTTCTCAGCATCATCGATTCGATTCTTCTGTTTCCCCTTTTTGAGGGAAGTGTATTATTATCAAGAAAGGTCCACCAGACTGGATTCTCTATGCACGGGCCGTTGCATTGGACGTCGAATTAGACTTTGCTTTGGCAATCATGAGGGCATGGGCGCACAAGCGGGCTGAGCAAGAGCGGGTTGCGAATGAAGAAGCCTGTCACGAATATTTGTATTTGGATTTTTTTCTTGATTGCAAAATCTTTGGATAGACAAAAAGAACCATGTACACTAGTATACCAGCCTATCATGGCTGTAAATTGAAAGCCCTCATGAAATATACTTGACAACTTATTCCGCGCATAGTGAAAACCCAATGGCATGATTGTTGATTATCTGGCAGTGAACATATGAGTGTACGACCCTGATATCTTGATGTGAGCTGTCTGCTTGGTACGAGGGTACTTGGACACGTTGTGAGGCTGAGCGCTAGAGGCGCTTCTCCACATCCAGCCCTGTACCTACTGCGGCTCATGCATGAATCACATGTGGCCGCAATTAGAGTAGTAGTGAGGTGCTTTGCATGTGATGGATGGGATGAGTTGTGTGCATTGTGGTATGATTTGGAGTTTGAGGAAATGTCGGTTTGGCCTAGTATTCATAGAGTCATTTACGATTGTGTGAAGTTACTTATGGGAGTGTGTCTGCGCTGTCTTGTGGATGATGTGGATGTGTTTTGTTTGCATTGGCGGGCGCTGTGAGTCAGAATGGAAAGCATCTTGCATAACAGGACCTTCGCCTGACAGTTTCAGTAGATATGTAAGGGGAGATTCAATGTGTAACAAGTAGAATATGCTTAGGTAGTTTTACTGAATTAGCGAATTAGTTGCTCACTGTTTTAGGAGGCCGCATGCTATTATAGAACAGTGTTTAGGTGCATCTTTCGAGTCCTCGAATCTTCTATCCCCACCACACAATACACCTCCATTCTCACCACACCATTCAACGGCATCGCACCACTCGATCAAGCGAGCAAAAAGCAAAAGAGGAAAAGAGAACAAAAGGACGAAAAAAAACATACAACAGCCGGTGTTCGCCAGTGGTCACCCACCTGACTACTAATCTGCCGGTTAGTGGCTTGTCTATGGGGGAGCAGACGGGACCCCGAATTTTCCACTACCTATGGTCGTATGTGCTTGGAGAGCGATGCAAACTGTCTTATGATAGTGGTCGCGATGGCGTAACCCACGCCGGTTACTATTCAGCGTATATACTTGTAGACAACCTGCAAACCAATTATTTCTCTTTCTATTTTAAGACCAAGAGCAACTATTGTCTTATTCACTCACTTTCCCGTTTTTCTTCTGTTGCAAGTTCTTTTGATGGGCTTCATCTGTAGATAATACAACGGTGAGCTCGGTGTATGGCCGCTTTGTCAGCACCACCCATCAATGTATCATTACTCTGCTCAACTTGGAGTTTCGCAAGCGACTCACGTCATGGCTCTTGTTCCGACTACACTCCCATCAATTGACTCTATTATTCCAGCTCCCAATTCTGTAATTCCTCTTCTAATGATGGGTCAGTGCCTTTCTTACATCTCGAATCTGTGGACCGTCTCGCCGCTTCTACAGCTGCCAGCGGAGATCCTCCTGCTGATTGCATCTCAGCTCTCGCCCTACCCCGAATCTCTCGTCGCCCTATCACTAACATGCAAAACCCTCTCCTCGATCCTCGACAGGGACGCAGTGAATATCTGTGAGGCTTCAAAGCATCGCTTGCTGCTGTTACTGGAAAAAGATCTCGGGGATGCCTTCTTCTACTGCTCATTCTGCTGCCGACTCCATCAATTCTCACAGCAATGGCATCCCAAAGTCTTGGGTGCTCTCCGGCCAAGCCGCCGCTGCTTTCTCTACCACGAGAGGAAGATGTTTCATCCAACTCCCGACTCCTACCAGTTTGTTTTGTACGCATGTTATCGTTCTCATAAGTCTGGACACAATCAACTGATGCCACAACAGATACTACATCTACGGACGCCTTGTGATGAATCGTCACTTCTACGGCTTTCCCAAGGGACTCCCGCTGGAACGCCTTGAATGTTCCACCCTGGTGCCTAGTTGGGGCGGTGGACCATTATGGCAGGAACATCACTTCGCAAAGATCATCGACGATGAACTATTCATCTGCACCACGCATACGATTGCAGGGAGCGCGGCCACATTGCGAGACGCAATTGATGAGGGGCGGCATGGCGTCTGCATGCATACGGCAACGGATCCGGTGGACTTGTACTTTTCACACCGGAGCCGCCTGTACAGGATGCCCGAGTTCTTGGAGCCTGAGGGAGACAAGGCACACGGCTCGCTGCCGCCCTTTCGAGCCTGTCGAGACGTGCTGGGAGCCTGCACCGTGTGCTTGACTGACTATGTCACCACCATTGAGCGTGCTGAGGTGAACGAAATCACAACGTTCAACTACGAAGCGAGCCTCATCAGTACCGCATATGGACGTGTAGTATCAGCTAGATTGGGAGAGCAGATAATTGTCGGGCCGCTGGTCGACGGCTGGTCGATCACCATTACTGCGTACCACCAGCTGGGACGCTGTCGAGATCCAGAGGACTGGAAGTGGGTGACTCTTACAGAGACTCCAATCGATCGCGTTCTCTCCGAGGGCCCAGGCCAGCCCCAGCGCGATGTGGCCGTTTTCCCACCTGGAGCGATACGGGATAGGTGGCAGAATGAGGCATCGTCAACCTGAGGAAAGGGCACTGACAACGAGTATTAATAAGCGAGGCGATATTATTCCTTCCTGGGAAACCAAAGCTCTGTGAGCAAACTGACCAACTACTTTTCTGATCCTGGAACTGCCGGAAGCACATCTGCATCCTCGCCGTCTTTGTCGATGGAAACGAGAAGCGCCCGTGGCCCTCCCCATTACATACACGCCGCGACCCTTTCCAAAACATCGACAACCTGTGCTCGAAAGGCCTGCTGCAGTCTCAAATCTTCTTTTGTGTCATTTGAACAATGAAAGTCTCCCCGCAAGCAAGTCAGAACGATGGTCTGGTACTTTGTGCCCATCTTAGCTCCCAAGCGCTTTTCTGCATGGCGGATGAGATGTTTCTTGATGGAGTTTGGCTGGACGCGAGCGAAACCAGACTTCTCGAGAGTCAAGGCCCCTTAATTGATCCCTCGTGCTCCTCACGTCCTTGAGTGCTGAAAGAGATGGGAACCCACTATTTCGAGGATCCGGGGCATCCCTTGAACGTGTGATGCTGCCATCTGGAGTCTGACATCAATCTCGAGGTCCAGGGCGCTGTGTCGTGGGTATTTGAGTCCCTGCCATGAAGCATCTGTATACAAACTCCTCAATGGGCGATAAGAAATGTCACCGGAGGCTGATGGCGGTAGTTCTAGAGCTTCAGATCTCAAGACTTCGACTTTTGCGGATACACTTTCCAAAAAGTTCTTCACGTCTTCGGATACGGTTGGAACATGAACAACGACCAGGTCATGCCGTATGCCATCGTTTAGTATGTGGCAAAGGGAACTCTTTGGCAATATTGAAGTCTATGACTTCGCCATCTCCGCAATGGGGCGTGGAAAAACTTGCCAGCGATATGGCCTCGGCTCTCTGTGCTCGTCACCAGTGCCGTATTGTCCACGACCATGTCAAGCTTGACAATGTGCTTGTGTTAACCTCCTGCGATCGGCCGGTTAAGGCTCTTACGAAACTCACTGGTTTCGGCCATGCGCTGGTTCTGAACGACAGGTCTAGCAGGCATGATGATGTCGTACTGAGGTATAGGGGGACGTCTTCACAGGCTCTCGAGACTCCATTGATCGACTGCTCCACCTCATTGCCTGCCACCTGTGGCACAGGCTTGCTTTGGTGGTGACTGGGAGCCACTCAAATCTCTCCAACATATAGGGAGGAAGACCCATACTCTTCGACTGTTGATGGCAGCGCAATACTTCTATGACTCTCCATGCCGGAGGATCCATAATACACGGCGAGAAAGCTTAACTCAGTGAATAGCCTCACGACAGCCAAGGATTTGCTGACCCTCAATGCGAGTCCTCGCTGTCCTATGTCTACCGCAAAGGAGATCTTCCAGCTAGGGACCTGAGAGTAGAGTAGACGATACTCCATCTCACGAATCAAATATATCGCTGCAGCGAGATCCTTGACCATCTGCTTTCATCTGTGCTGGACGCCACTTGGTCAACCTGTGTCTTCTCCAGCATGTGCATTTCTCTTCCCGACACTGCTCGCGCGATTTATTATGCACGTCACTCGGCGGCAAGCGGAGTTCGACGAGACTGTTGCCACCGTTCGCATGTTTCCGAGTCTCGAGGCGGCTCTCCAGAGCCGCATGATGGCACTCATGCAAGCCATCGCTTTGAGGACTACGCCGTGGTTGCTGCCGCTCTTGGGTGCTAATCCCAAGCTTACGTTACGTCGACTGGCTTTGGCTGAAGCATTCAACAATGTCCAATCTAATTCATCTCGATGAGCAGCTCGCGGCCAGAAGAGACGCCCTTTAGCCTTGTTCATGCTGCAGCTACTCAACAACCATAGTACAGAGGCCAAGGTCGAAACCGATCAATTTCGCGATCATCTTGGCACGACTCTACTGCGTTTGGCTGTCATGGGGCCCTGGAGCACCCAATACTCTACAGGGGTGGTCAAGAAGTGAGAACAATCGAACATCTGCCCTCAGAGCGAAGGGATTATACGGCTGCCAATTCCCAAACAGAGCACACACAGCCAACCCCCAATTTCTCCTCTCCTCCACCGCTTCTGTAGGGGCCAGACTTCTAATCTGAAATTTGCCCTGGACTCTGTTGGTGTCGCCGGGGAGCAAGTCTTGTGAAACAATACTTAATATCTAGAAGAGGCTGGCGCGATGCGAGGCGCAGAGACACCTCCATTCTACGACAATAATGTGAAGAAGGGGGCTCCTCAAAAGGATCAAATGGAACCATCGGCAACGGGTATTCAAGGAAAATGGAGTATGGCAGGCTTATCTTGGTTCTCGTCGTCAACCCGACTTTCATTGTGTCCTGTTCTGCGATCTGCAGTCTTTGCAAACTCGGGCTCATGCCACCAATCAAGCAGCGTCTAGCACAGCTGTTACCAGGACATATATTCATTGCTTCAAGCCATCAGATCAAAGAAGAGATGATATTACGCCCAAAAAGATCAAGGATGCCAAGCCCCTGCCCAGGAACCTACCTAGGTATGGAATTACAAGACGGTGACATGGTACACACGTCCTGAAGTGACTCACACCATCAAACTGCCCTGCGGTGAGACATGAGCAAATTTGAACATGTTGAATCCGGCTGAAGCCTGCAAATTGTCTTGTTTATTAGTATCTGGAACGTACTGGACCTGTTCATTCCCTGTGGAAGACTCTGGAGCATTAGCAGATATTCAGGTACCTACCTTTTGTAACTCTCCCTTTGTGACCTGTACGCGTATCCAGACGGCCCCACCCCGACCAGCCGAAGCCAGCCGAAGAGCCGCCTTGACCGAAAAAAAGAGATGCGTCAAGACTGGCTTGACTCGTCAATGACTCTTTTGCTTGACTCATCGCCAACCGCGGGCAATCCCATGTCATGTCATCTAGTGTCATGTCATGGTAGCACCAGATGAAGATGGAATAGAATGTTGTGTCAGTCAAGACAAGGCTGTGCCGTCAGCTGGGAAATGACTTACCGTAAAAGGTAATGGCAAAAGGCATGAATGGGATTGGATAATACTCTTCCGAGATCGACACATCATCCTGTGTGTGTATAGCAGCTGTGGGGAAGGCATCCATCCGGGGGCCTTGCAATGACATCTTCCACATGCCAGGTCATCCAATAGCATCCGTTCCTAAACCTTTAGCCCCTGTGTCCCTGATCTGAAGTGACATGGACGTTGCAGAACCGATATAAACAATCTTCATCGCTCTGATCAACCATCTTCCTTTGCTCCAACCAAGCAACCAAAGAGCCTTCAACCCGCCTCGAAAACCTCCAATCTGGACTCCATCACGATAACCTCACCACCAAGCCACCCAACCACAATGGAATCATCAACACCCTCACCCCCCATCACCCTCTACGACATCGCCCACAAACCACCCGTCACCAAACACTGCTTCTCGCCCAACCCCTGGAAGAGCCGCTTCGCCCTCAACTTCAAGGGCCTCCCATACACCACCTCCTGGGTGCGCATGCCCGACATCCCCCACGCCCGCCGCGAGCTCGGCCTGCCCGCTTGCCGCAAGTTTGCCGACGGCACCGACTTTTACACCCTGCCCGTCATCAAGGACGACTCCACGGGCGCCGTTCTTGGTGACTCCTTTGACATTGCCGTCTACCTGCAGCGCACGTATCCCGACTCTGGCGGCGGCGACCTGTTCCCCGAGCAGACGCTTGACTATGCCTTTGACCCGGGCTACGCCCTCGCCGTGCCGCTGTCGGAGCGCGCAGACGGCGGGCATCCAGAGTACTACCGCTTCAACACAAACGTCGACGCCGCCTTCACCTCTCACGTCCCGCTCATGGTGAGCCGCATGGCCTTTGATCCAGAGACGGAAGCGCAGACCAAGGCCGAGTTCATCCGTCGCGCGGGCGTCAAGTCCTGGGACGACTTTACCCTGACCAGCGAGGCGCGCGACAAGTTCATGCAGTCGTTTGAGGCCGCGCTGGGCGATCTGGCCAAGCTTTATCGCAGAGATGACAGCGGGCCGTTTCTGCTGGGCAAGCAGGCGAGCTATGCGGACTTCATTGTCGGCGCGTGGTTGAGAATGTCATCCATGTGTTTGCCTGAGAGCGATTGGGAGGTGGTCAGGAGCTGGCATGACGGTGTATTTGGGAGGCTGCATGACGGGCTGGAGGCGTATGCCGAGGTGAAATAGAGGACGAGGCTTGGAGTTTGGATAATGACTGCATCAGCAAACTTCATGTCTTGTGATTGTTGGCATGGGACTGGCTTTTTAGACCGAGCGATGGCGAAGACTGGGGTCTCATAGAAGGATAGAAGTTGGCTACATCCGTAAGAATTAGCAACAATAAACAGGCAAAACGTTGTACGACTCTGCTCCGACCTCAACGGGCACCGACGCTACCTATAAGAGTGACAATCCCTAGTTACTTAGTCGAGTTCAACAGACAAACGATGGCCTTAAGACTAAGGCTGCCTCCAGAACCGCACATTCGTTCATGTCCATCTAAACAAGTATACTTTCCCGTTCGGCGTACCTACCATTCGGCATCAGGCGGCAGAATCGGCCGCTCGTTCAAGACGGCATCGCCCATGCTGTCACGGTTGGCCTGGCGTTTCCGAGATGGCTTCTCCATTCTGTGGGTTGCTCTTGTAACGCCTGGCGCCGCACTCCAGGGGCTAGACGTTGAGATTGTCCGGTGAAGTTGAAAGGGTCTGGTCAGAACTTTTGAGATGTAGCATAGTAGAATATCTTGAGAATCTTTGAGTCTAGAGACTCTTGATGGAAGGGTCGTTGACGAGACGAGAAAGAGAAGCGTGGCCATGATGATTCTGTCTGTCTGTCTGTCTTTCTGGGAGGTTCGCTGAAAACAGGCCAGTCCGGCCCTTTATGAGCATGGCACAGCCACTGCAGCCGAACCAATTGGCATCGATACTCTGGATTGAAACGTTGCTTCACCACTGATAGTTGAGAAGATGGGATTGGAAAAGTGATGGAGGAGAAACAAAAGAGAGACTGAGGAAAATTAAGTTGGTGACAATAATGATATCGGGAAGCTAGCTGCTGGAGGGTGCCTGCCTCCCTCGTTCACACCGCTCACCACACGTCACTCGTCTCATCTAAAAAGCCTTTTGTCTGCCTCATCTTTTAGAAATTGACTCTCTAGACGGCAATGTTGATGCTGAGAGATGGTATGTTTTCAATAGGAACAGCTGGGACACAGTGAATTGCGTGAGAGCCACGGTTGGTGCGTATCTGCCTTCGTGATTGAAACTCACATTACCGGCTTATAGAACTAGAACCAGTAGCCCTTGCATCTCGAGGAACGTGGTTTGTCTATGGGAATGAGGAAACACTCCTAGAGACTACGTCAAGCGATGATTCGATACTTTGAGCGAGGCGGTACGGTACGGCCACAATGAATCCTATAGACAACGAGTCCTATTTGCACTATATATCAAGGATGCAACATCTACTGAGCTCCCTACTCCTTACCAATGACCGCCTCAAGCGCATCGCTGAACAGCGGCTTGATACCAGTCCAAGTCTCAAACTGAAAATCATACAGTCAGTAATGGTTTCACATTTAGGGGGCATGAGCAGAGGGGAGCGGGATGCATACCTGATACCAGCCCTGAGCAGCAAGAACTTCGAGTCCGGTAATCGTCTTCCAGTCACCCGCCTTTTCCGCAATCTGAATCACAGGAGTGCGCGGAGGATGGTAAGCCATCTCGAGAAGAACCCGGCTATGGCCCTGGACGTTGTCAGAAGCCGCCGCCGCCTTGAACACGGCGCCGAGAATCTCCTCGACGGCCGCGTCAATCGGCTTGTCGGCAGGGACGGTGCTGATGCTGACAATGGGCTTGCTGGCGATGGCCTCGGCCTCGGCAGCGCTCGCAACAACCTGCACGCCGTACTCGGCCGGGAAGCTCGACGCGAGGCCCTGCGCCTTGCTGGCATCCCGGGCGACGACGTAGATGGGCTTGAAGCCCAGCGAATGCAGCGCAAAGATGGCAGCGCGGCTCGTGCCTCCGGCTCCAACGACGACAGCACTGGCATCGCCGCTCTGCGCCTTGACGCCGGCGCTGCGGAGCACGTGGACCATGCCCTTCCAGTCCGTGTTGTCGCCGGTCAGTCTCTGGCGGCCGCCCAAGGACTCGTCGGCCGTGGGAATCACAGTGTTGACGGCGCCAATGATCTTGACCGCCTCCGTCAAGTCATCGAGGTGTGCCATAATGTCCTGCTTCAGCGGGATCGTGACCGATGCACCGCCAAAGTCGGCACTGCGCAGCACCTCGACGACATCCTCCACCTTGTCCGTCTCCAGACGCTTGTACTCGTGCGGCAGGCCGACCTGGCCGAAGAGGGTGTTGTGAAGAGCGGGCGATCGCGACTTGCTGATCGGCTTGCCGAACAGGTAGAAGCTCTTTGGCTCAATCTCGCCCAGCAGGGACAGGGCCTGGCGGATCTCGGCCGCGGAAAGCTGTCCGGGGGCAGCCTTGAAGGGCAGGGCAGGGTGCGAGACGGGCGTCAGGAAGCCGTTGAGGACACGGCTGAGCTTTCCAGCTGAGCCCATGTTGAGCGCAATGATTGGCGTGGGCTGGGCCGCCAGCATTCTCGACTTGAACCGTATCAGGTCAAAGTTGTCCTCGATGCTGCGAGCGGTGCCCACCAGCTTAATCACGTCGCCATACTGTAGAGCTCTGTTGTAGGCAGAGATCCACGAGGCATTCTTCCACGACAGCGCGCCGGCGGGATCGTGGTGAGAGGTGATGATGACTGTGTGCCCTCGTGACTCTCGCACCTGCTGAAGCACCTCATCAGACAGCGTCACCTCCAGGTCGAGATACTCAACGCCCATGCGGAGCGCCAGGCGGTAGAGCGCAAGGCGCAGCTCGTTGTTGCCATCGGGGAACTTGCCGCCCTGGGACTCGCTTCGCACGGTGAAGATGATGGGCTTGCCCGTAACATGCCTGAGCAGAGACACCTGCTTCATCACGGCCTGCGGCTGCTGGTCCTTTAAGAGATCCACGCGGAGCTCCACGGCATCGCAATCGGCGGTGACCCGAGGCAAGATGTCGACGGCGTCCTTGAGATCAGGCAGCGTCAGCGAGACGAAAAAGCTGTGCTTCTTCTTGGAGACCGCCTCGAGCGTCTTGGACTTTCCAGAGATGACCGAAACGAAACGGGTGAAGTCCTCCGGGATTTCCGCTTCAGCCACCGAAGCAGAGCCCTGCGAGTGAGGGCTGTAGTAGAGGAAGTTGCTGCACTCCCTGTACCACGGTCTCCTGCGCTCGTAGACCTCCCTGATTTCGTTGGTGTACGCCGGCCTCGTCTTGTCCTGGCTGAGATAGTCGACCACCTGGTCGGTATCCCGCTGGACGAGCAGCACAAGGCCGCCATTGGCGCCGTACGACTTGAGGAGCTCTCGGGCAGCGGGAGTCTCGACGAGTCCTCCGCCACACGAGAACACGTAGCCGTTGGGGTGAGCCGCGATGACGTCGCGCAAGAGGGCCACTTCGTCCTCTCGGAACCCTTCCCAGCCTCGGGGACCAGCAATCATCTCGGGAATCGTCTTGCCGGCCCGTCGTTCGAGCTCGTGGTCCAGATCCATAAACTTCCAGCCGAGCGTCTTTGCAACCCACTTGCCGGCAGTCGTCTTTCCGGCGCCTCGCATGCCAACGACGAAGATGGAGCGCTGGATGCTGGCGGGGGCCTTGGGCTTGGTCTCACGGCTGCTTTCAGTGTCCACGCCCTCCAGGTTCGCCTTGAACTGCTGAGAGAGGACGTCCCACCAGCCAGGCCAGGTCTTGCCGACGCACTCCCGCTCGGTAATCAGGACAGGGCCCGGAGCGGCGAGCGACAAGACGCTGAAGCTCATGGCAACGCGGTGGTCGTCGTAGCAGTGGATGCTCTCCTTGGGCGCCGTCAGGCTTTCCCTGGGCTTGCCGACGATCTGGATGCCGTCCTCGAGCTCGTTGCAGACAACGCCAAACTTGGCCAGCTGGTCCTTCATCGCCAGGATACGGTTGCACTCCTTGACCCGCTGGTTGGCAATCCCGGTGATCTCCGTGGTGCCCTCGGCCACTGCTGCCAGGACCGTGGCCGTGAGGAAGGCATCCGTCATGGTCGTCATGTCCACGCTGGGCAGAGCCTTGAGGTTTCCGGACTTGGGCCCCGTGACGGTCGTGGTGTAGTCATCCTGGTGGACCTCGCAGCCCATGGGCTCGAGGATCTTGACGGCGAACTGGGCGTCGCCCTGCAGAGACTTAGATCCAATGTTGGGGATGGTGCAAGTGGTTCCGGTAATGGCAGCCACCGCGAGCGGATACGTGGCCGAACTGGCGTCGCTTTCAACAGTGTACTCGGCCGGGTTCTGGTAGACGCCCTGGGGGATATGGTAGGTGTCTGGCTCGGTGGCTGAGGGAGTGACATGAATGCCAAACGACTTCATCATGGAAATGGTCATGTCAATGTACGGCTGGGAAATGGGCTTGCCTCCCACCAATCGCAGAGTGACGGCCTTCTTGGCATAGGGGGCCGCCATGAGGATGGACGACACGTACTGGGAGGAAACAGTTGCCGCAAGCTCGATTTCGCCTCCCTCAAGGCCGTTGGAAGCATTGATTCGGAGGGGAAGACTCTTTTCCCGCTCCAGGTAGTCAATGGCAACCCCGTTGGTCCGCAGGGCATCGACAAGGGGGCCGATGGGCCGGAGCTTCATCCTCGCGTTGCCGGTGAGAACCGTGGTGGTCGCCGTGTCCGTGGGCGCGCACAGAGCCGCAACGGTCGTCAGGAAGCGAGAAGCGGTTCCCGCGTTGCCAATGTACAAGGGCTCGTCCGAGGCCTTGAGCTGGCCAGAGTTACCCTGAACGACCAAGACCTGGCCTCCGTCCTCCCACGAGTAGGATGTGCCTCCCAGCGTCGAGACGGCCGAGAGCATGTACTCGGTATCGTCCGAATGCAGCAGGTTCTTGATTCTGCAGGAACCGGAGCCGAGAGCGGCGAGGATCAGGGCTCGGTTCGAAATGCTCTTGGAGCCGGGGGGCGTGATGGTGAGGCGGAGGTCGGCGGGGATGCCAGGCGACACCTCGATGGAGTCGGACAGGACGATGCGAATGGACTTGTCGTCGACGGAGCTCGCCTTTGCCTCGTAAGTCTTGCCAATCGCCGACAGCAGCACAATCTTCTTTTGGCTTCCGTCGTTCTTCTTGTCCACGGCCATCTTCTGGAGCAGAACATCCACGGGGCACTTCTTGCCCGCGGTCAGGCTGACGACCCGCTTGTCCTTGAGCGAGGTGGGCAGTCCATAGGACGCAATGCACTTCTCCAGCCGCGCGACAGCCTCGGGCCGCAGGACGCCCAGGAAGCGGGCCAGCTCGGCTTCCTTGACCATGCCAATCGCCACAGCCTCGCCGTGGAGGAGCTGCGGCGTCAGGAGCGCCTCGATGGCGTGGCCAATGGAGTGGCCAAAGTTGAGCAGGTTCCGAAGGCCGCCCTCTCGCTCGTCGGACGAGACAACCTCGGCCTTGACTCTCGCGGAGCCGGTGACGATGCGCCGGAGCACGTCCTTGATGGGCTGCAGCCGGTTCTGGCCCTTGGAGCGCACGCTGGACAGGATAGCGGCCGCCGACTCCTCCAGGACGGTGAACTCCTTCTCGTCCCAGATGGCGGCCGTCTTGACGACCTCGGCCATGCCGTTGATGAACTCGCGCACCGGCAGCGTCTCGAGAAAGGCGAGATCGATGAAGATGCGGCGCGGCTGCCAGAAGGCGCCGACGAGATTCTTGCCCATGGGGGTGTCAATCGCCGTCTTGCCGCCAATGGACGAGTCGACCATGGCCAGCAGCGTCGTCGGCACCTGGACGAAGCGCACGCCGCGCATGAAGGTGGCCGCGACATAGCCAATCATGTCGCCGATGACGCCGCCGCCCACGGCGATGATGACCGTGTCCCGCGTGCATTGGTGCGACAGCAGCCAGTCCTCGATCTCGGCCTTTGTCTCCCGGCTCTTGGACGCCTCGCCGGGCGGGATGGCGTAGGTGAGCAGCCGCGCCGCCGGGCTCGGCTTGTGCGCCTCGAATCGCTGCTGGAACGCGGGCACGTACGTGTCGAACAGGTTCGTGTCGGTGATGAGGACGTACGTCGACGACGCCAGGTTCTGCGTCAGGTCCTGGACGATGTAGTTGGGCCACAGCGCATGGTCGACGACGATGTTTGGCTCGCCCAGGATCGAGATGGTCTGGGGAGGAGGAGGAGGGGCTTTCGCTGCGTCCGCCATTTTTGGGGGGTGGTTTCTGGTGGTCGTTGAAAGGGCGATTGACGCCGCCTCTGGACCAGTGCCAATCAGTTGAGGCTGGTTTGTGTAGAAGATGATTTAAGCCAACACAGTCAAGTAGAGGGAAGAAGAGGAAAAGAGAACCAGGAAGGGGAGGGAGAGAAAAAAAAAAATGAAGCTTCTTCCTGGGGCGGGAGCTAGTAGGCTGAAAGTCTCGAAATTCTTTGGTGGGGTGAAGGCTTGAAACTCCAAAATGCAGCTCATCGAGTCACTAATACCGATATCGGGCTAAGTCTGGATTTCTATGAATAGGCACGTTTTCGGACATGCATGCATGCAACTGCCCATCAACTCCGAGACGGAGGGTTACATTTTCCTGATTCCACGTGTTTCTTTCTGCTGCGTACGATAATCTGACAGGCGTGTAGAAATTTTCTTGTTTTAAGACAAGTAGTAAGCCTTGAATCCATTGCCGAATGAAGGAGTCGTTCGGTTATAGTAGGAGAACAGTGCTGCTGTTATAGATTCCTTCATGTGGGATGGATATATATGTACTATACAAGTTGCAGGCTTCCCATCTACCTACCTACTCAACTAGTACTCCGAAACTCCAATTACACCAATAATAAAAATACAGTCCAAGTTCTACCGACGCAATTCTCTATACGAGTCTAGTATGCCTCATGAAAAGCCAACGCCCAATGATTCCGTTCCCTCCAAGCCCAGAGGCGCCGTCGTGGACGACGACCCCTGGCGACGAATGTAAGCAAGCAGCCGGATGCACCCCGAAGGAGTGATGCCCTCTGCGCGGCGAGCCTGCGCCAGGGTCTCGGGCCGCGTCCTCCTCAGCACTTCCTTCTCCGACAGGGCCAGGCCGGGGATGCTGTCGTAGTCCAGGTCCAGCGGGAGGCGAATGTTCTCGTCGTTGACGAACCGCCCGCGCTCGGCCGCCTGCATCTTAATGTACGGCGCGTATGCCGCCTCGATGACGACTCTGTCCCGGATCCGCGGCGGGTACTTCATGACCTCGGGCACGAGGGAGCTCAGCTGGTCCAGCTGAACCCGCTCGGCCGTGTTGGAAAGCCGCAGCATGTCGATGCCGGTGCGCCGCTGCGAGCTCTTCTTGACCTGGAATCCTGCCCTGCTCCACTCATCAGCCGCCAAGGAAACGCCGGCAAGGGACCTTGTGAGATCCTCAATCTGCTGCTTCTCATCCGAAAAGACGCTCCATCTGTGGTCCGAGACGACGCCCCATTCCCGTCCCTTTTCGGTCAAGCGGAGGTCAGCATTGTCCGCTCTGGCCGCCATGCGGAACTCGCTTCTGGACGTGAACATGCGATAAGGCTCCGTGACGCCCTTGGTGATGAGGTCGTCAATCATGATGCCAATGTAACCGTCTGATCGAGATAGCGACGCCCCCGGCAGACCGAGAGCAGCCCGGCCGGCGTTCATGCCGGCTATGACGCCCTGGCCGGCAGCCTCCTCGTATCCCGTGGTGCCGTTGATCTGGCCCGCCAGGTAGAGGCCACCGATGGCTTTCGTTTCGAGAGTAGACTTGAGCCCGCGGGGATCGACGTAGTCGTATTCAACGCCGTAGCCAGGCTGCAGCATCTTGACCTGCTCGAGACCCTGTATCGAGCGCAAGACCTGCTCTTGTGCCTCTGCGGGTATCGTCATGGAGAGGCCGTTGGGGTAGATGATTGGGTTGTCAAAGCCCTCCGGCTCGAGCCAGACGATGTGGCGCTCCTTATCCGCAAACCGAATGACCTTTGACTCGAGAGAGGGGCAGTACCTCGGGCCCTTGACTGTTTCGCGAATGTGAATCGATTTTTCCAGATTGTCTCGAACAATCTTGTGCGAGGCCTCGTTGGTGTATGTGATGCTGCAAGTAAGCTGGTCCTGCACAGCGACCTGGGAGTTGAGGTAGCTGAAAGGGATGGGGGGGTTGTCGCCCAGCTGCCTCTGGAGAATGTCGAAATTGATGGTCGACTTGTCGAGCCGCGGAGGTGTTCCCGTCTTCAACCGACCCAGCTGGAAGCCAGCTTCGCGTAGTGACTTGCTCAGGCCCGTCGTCGCCGCCTCTCCAATGCGGCCGGCCGGATAGGCCTCAAGCCCAATGTGTATTTCGCCTCCCAAGAATGTTCCGGTTGTGATGACAACTCTTCCGGTCTGCAAGATCTCGCCATTTTCCAATCTGACGCCGGCGATTGAGCCCTTGGCGCCTTTGCTTGAGCCTTCGTTCTCGGACAGGATGATATCCGACACGCTTTCGAGGACAATGGACAGGTTCGGATACGATTCGAGCTCGCTTCTCATGTACTTTTTGTACAGATCTCGATCAATCTGCGCTCGCGGACCCTGTTACACAAGACGGGGACATTAGCTCCGTGAACCGCCGGGACACAGCAGATCGTAATGATAACCAGACATACCCAGACAGCCGGGCCCTTGCGCCGGTTCAGCAGATGAAACTGCACGCCAGCCTTGTCAATGATCCTCCCCGCCAAGCCATCCAGCGCATCAATCTCTCGGATAATGGTGCCCTTGCCAATGCCCCCGAAGCTCGGATTGCAGGAACATGTGCCCAGGTTGTCCATCTTGGGCGTCACCAGCGCCGTCCGCGCACCGGCTCTCGCAGCAGCAGCGCATGCCTCGGCGCCGGCATGGCCACCGCCTATGACGACGACATCAAATGCTCTATTTTCGTTGGCAACAATTAGCTGGCTGTTCTGTCTCTCTCTCTCTCTCTCTCTTCCTCGCCGAGATCTCCAAGGATCACATCATCGGTAGTAGAAAGAAACTGGCGACGCACCTATGCCTGTCGCTCACGGTAGCAAACCGACGTCGTCCCCAACTCGGGCGCCAGTGAAACGACCGAGGACGCAATAAGGCACTCATCTTGCATTCATCTACCACTGGTACTATTGCATGCTCCCCGGCAAGAAAACCATCCTGCGTCGACAAGTTTCGCCTGCTAGATTTGCCATCTGGAGGGAATGGTCGCAATAATTTTTATCGATAAAGATCTTGGATAGATGCATATTTGTGGATAGATGCATATGACGTATCGCCTCCTACAACGTCAATGATACTTCGAGAGACGATGTTCTCACACATTTCGCAATAAGTGGAAGGCTCGTCAGGAAGTCTCAGATATTATATTATATATGTAGCTGCGAAATCATAGGGCTATTCGCTCGTCAAATCATCCGCTCCAGTCCAGTTTATGCCCAAGATGATACGGCATCCTCAACCTCCTCCAGAAACGTCGTCGCATTATGAACCGTCGTGCCACCAAGAACCACGCGCACGCCGGGCATCGTAGCATTGACTCCAGCAATCATCTTGGCCTCCTCATACGTCACACCTCCCACCATGAAGACGATAATGTCCTGCGGCTTGTCTCTGGTCGAACTGCCGTCATCCACGAACGGGTACTGCTGCTCCTTCAGCCGGCCCTTGATGAGGTTCTGCAAGGTGCCCTCTAGCAGCGAGTTGTGCTGCGTGTACACATTTTCCACGCCTTTCAGGCCCTTAAATCGGTTTGCCGTGCCGGAGAAGATGCCGGCGGAGTCGAATATATCTGTGATGCCGGTTCGGGAGTCCGAAGTGTGTAATGAAGAGTGATAGGCCAAGACCTTCTTGACTAAATCAGCTTGTCTTGGAGAGACGTTGCCAGCCGCAACAAGAAGGTCCATGAGCATGGGGAGAGCACTCCCGGGGTGTTTCTGGTAGCGCAAGGCATATAGAGCCACAACACCAACTTTGCTTCCCGCCGAGATGTTGGGAGCTTGGATTATTCTTTGTACGGCCTAATGGCATGAGTTAGCCTCGGTCATTGTCGCTTGTCGGCCGCATATATCATTCAATTACCTTGAGATCGGAACCATGGTTGTCATTGCAAGCCAAGCTCTGCTCCAGTTCGCTGACTTCCAATAGACTCTCGGCAGCAACTCTCCGACTAAGCTCAGAGACAAGCGTGACGTGCTTGCTTACGTTCCCGGAGAGCTTCCGAAACTCTGGATATTCCTCAATAAACCGCTTCATATCTGATATTGACTCGATGTTGGCATTGTTCTTCGTCTTGGACTGGTACTGCTCGACGTATTCCTTGATTGTCCCGCCCAAGTCGCCAAAGTTTAGAAACATGTTCTTCTTGAAGAAAGGGTCCTGGTCTTGGGAGAGAACAATTTCCTTGAGCTCGGGCCTGATGTCTGGGACGTCGCTAAGATCAACCCGGCCATTCTTGATCCCGAGCAGATGGTGAACCATGGCCTGGTAGGTCCACTGCGTTAGGAGGGGTGTGACCGGATCCTCCCTGCGGTCCAGGATGAGAAGAATAGGAGGCGTGTCGACTTTGCGGAAATCAAACAGCTGGTCTTCCTTTGTCATAAGGTATCGTACCTCAGACGCCAGCTTTGCAGCAAGAGGGCTGCTCTTCTGATATCGGATCAGCGGCTTCTTCTTAAGGGAGAGGAGAACGGCGAGGAGGCCTTCCGAGCAACGCTGCAGAGAATCGGGGTTCCACTTGTCCGGGCCACCGGCCCATATCCGGTGCTGCGGAAGGGTCATGTTGAGACTGAAGAGATCTGGGTTGATGACGATGTAGTCGGCAAAGTGCTCCTGGACGACCTTGACGACTTCATGGTCGTCCGCCTCGGCGAGCCGCTCCAGGGCCGACTTCTTGGCTACATTTGTGAAAAAGAGGTAGTACTCTCCGTACTTTGGGTCTCGGAGCTCGTCGATGAGCAGCTGAATGGTCTCGGGCGAGGGACGGACCAGGCAGATGCAGCGAAGATGGCGCATCTTTTCGCGGCTGGCGTTGTCCAGGCGGTCGATGAGATAGACCTCGTACTCGAGCAGCGAGGACTGTGTGATGGCTGTTGACACGATGGAGATGGTCTCTCTATCTAGCAAGAGGACCTTCATCTTTGAAGATGAGGCATCGCCCGAGGACAGCATCATCTTGGAGATGTATCCGGCGACGGCTTGTGAGACATCCATGATGATGACGTGTTTGCTGCTTTGCCGCTAGCTACATGATATCATCCGTCGAAAGGGTTGTATGGTATTCGCAGTGGCCCGGAAGACAAGAAGCGATCCGAGCTCGGCGTCGGTGTGTATCATATGAGGATCCGATATCACACTCCTTTTGGTGAGAGCGTTGCGTTCACTACTAATCAATAAGCTGGAGACGTGTTACGGAGGGCGGGAGTGACCTCACTGTGCACCTGAGAGGTGAGTGCCCAATGAGGTAAGGCGGAGGGCGGAACAACTGCCTGCCGTAGGGGTGAAGCTCGACGGACTAGTGCCGCGTCGGGACTAGCGCAAGAAGCTGGCGTGCCAGGTACCTTCTATGAGGGCATTAAGGGCATGTCTTTCCATGCCTTGAGAGTCTAGTTAGTTAATGCGAACAGAGGAATTCGAGAGCAGATTAGATTCAATTTTTTTGAATACATAAAGCCTTTCAATTCTGTTTGCTCCTTGTCACCTTCTCAAAATACTCCAAGTAAAGCGTGTTGCAGCTGCTTCTTTCTGCTCCATCGCTGATGGAAAGGTACCGAAGACTGTGGGTATTTCGCGGCACCTGATTGGCTACTTCTGCTCGAATGCGTAAAAGCTGTCCCATTCATGAAGGTACGTACATCCACCTGAACCGTTGATATCATGATGCTTCGATCAGACTCAACTTGATCAAATTCGCCTTTAATCTTGCAACTGCCCACTACTGAGCATCCAATTTCTACTTTATTTTACTCAAATAATGCCCTGGCTTTGACTGGATGAGTGAGAACCGTCAGTTATAGCGAGAATGGCGGATTCTTGCCCAGCTCGGCATGAACCAACGTAAGCCTGTTCCTCTGCTTCATGAAAAGCTTCACTATCAAAACTAGTACTAACCCTTTCCCCCCCCTTTCCCTCGGGTCATATGGACACAACAGGCTCTCCTTCACTCAAGGCCTCATAGTAGGCCAGCTCTCTGTTGTCCTCATCCTAGCCGCCTTCATCAAATTCTTCATCTTCGGCGAGGCCCCCTCGCCCGACGTGGCCGCCTCGCTCCGAGCCACGGAGCGAAGATCGCGGACTCTCGCCCACAAGCAGTCTCTGCTGCGCCTCCGCTCGCCCAGCCAGCGCGTCGGCCAGCCGCTCAACCGCAAGAAGTCGACGGTCCTGCGCAGCCCGCCGACGCTCACCATCGGCTCCATCCTCAGCAAGACGTACTACAACGTCGACAGCCACCAGCCCGAGAGCCTCGACTGGTTCAACGTGCTCATCGCCCAGACCATTGCCCAGTTCCGCAGCGACGCCCAGCACGACGACGCCATCCTCAACTCCCTCACCAAGACGCTCAACGGCGACTCGCGGCCCGACTTTGTCGACGAGATCCGCGTCACCGAGCTCAGCCTGGGCGAGGAGTTCCCCATCCTCAGCAACTGCCGCATCATCCCCGTCGACGAGGACGGCATCAGCCTGGGCAGCCATGCAAAGTTTGATCCCGCCACCGCCGCCCGCGACGGCACTCGCCTCCAGGCCCGCATGGACGTCGACCTCAGCGACATGCTCACCCTCGCAGTAGAGACGAAGCTCCTCCTCAACTATCCCAAAAAGCTGTCTGCGGTCCTCCCGGTAGCCTTGTCCGTCTCGGTGGTGAGGTTCAGCGGCACGCTGTCTATATCGTTCATCCCGAGCAACCCTTCCCAGTCCACTCCGACCATGATGGCATTCAACTTCCTCGACGACTACCGGCTAGACTTTTCCATCAGGAGCCTGCTCGGGAGCCGCTCGCGGCTCCAAGACGTGCCCAAAATCGCACAGCTGATCGAGTCTCGGCTGCACAGATGGTTTGATGAGCGGGCAGTGGAGCCACGATTCCAGCAGATTGCGCTGCCGAGCCTGTGGCCCAGGAAAAAGAACACCAGAGGGCCCGACGATGCCATGGCAGATGGGGGTGCAGCTTCTTCTGGCCTCTCCAAGGGCAAAGAGAGAGATTCCTCAGTGGGGGCTGATGGCCGGGAACAGGCTACTCTACGACACCGTCGACCTTTGGGCGACGATGAGTACACCAAGGAAGGGTCTCTCCGCAGCCTTAGCAGGGATACGAGGATCTAGAGTATGAGTTATATTCTTTCTTTGCTGAGGCGGAGACTGCCACTCCAAAGCAGTACGAGCCTGGTGTGCAAGGCTTAGCGAGACATAGAATGGCAACATACAAATTTCACGATGACACTGCCAGGGACGTAGCCTCGAATAGGAGTTTGTCTTTGAAACGGGTATGGATAATGTACACCACACGGAAGTAGAGAAACTGTTTCTACTCCTTTCACACTTTAGTCTTTCGCCTTTCTTGATAGCCGGACGCGCCATGTTATGGGAGGAACAGCGAATGCTAGAAACTGTCTGCTAGAACACAGCCAGAGCAAGTGGTGACTCTGTCAGAAAATAGAGATTCTTCCACCAAGCAACCGAGCCTCCAACAAGCAACGCGTAGTAGATGCCCGACCACAGAATCACGCGGGCGGGCCGAGCAGCGTCATCCTCGGAGAGCCAATACGGCTGCACGGCGCCCCAGACGCGAGGCAAGCCCATGGAGTTGCAAAAGGCATGGACGACAACGACGGCAAGCAACGAGCCCGTCCGCAGGAAGAGGAAGTTTGCGTAGGCCCCAAAGACGGACGTGTACGAGAACTGGAGCACGGAGCGGGCGATGGCGGCCACCAGGGGCGTCTGCGGGTGCGTGACGCGGAACTCGTAGAAGTGGTGCAGGTGCGCAAGGCCAAAGACGACGGGGGACAGCAAGATGATTCTACTCAGGCTGGAGCCTGCGACCAGCAGCAGCGGGATGGCGGCGGAGCGGAAGAGACACTCCTCGGTGACGGGGCCCTGCAGTGAGACGAACGCATGAGCCCTCAGGAAAGAAGACGCGGAAGATGCATAGAATTGGAGAGAGAGGGCCAATTGATTGACCCAGAGCCGTTTCGATTCATCAGTAATGCTCAAAGGGCACACAACTCACAGCAACCAGGTTTCGCCAAGCAGGCCATTCAGCCCAAATGTCCCGCAGCGGCTGGAATCCAGAGATCCATTCTCTCCAGCCGCCGTCAATCACAAGAGCCTCGTACAGCGGCGCGGCAAAGAGCAAGCCCGTCAGGAGGCAGCTCTTGAGCGTCTCAGCCAGCCCAACCGGCCAGTAGCCCATGAGCCGCAACGGGCTGCAGCTGGTGGCCGCCGCCGTGGCATCGCAGACATGGGGCAAGAGGAGCAGCGTCGCGAGGGAGCACGCAGTCGTGGACAGCGAGACGGCGGTGATTCTGGCGCGAATGGCCTCGGGGGCGTCTCTTGAGCGGCCGGGAGAGGCTCGCGTTTGCGGCGAGGCGTACAGAGGGAGCACGTAGACGAGGGTATACGCCGCCTGTTGTCCTCATCAAGCTTCCCGCCCCGACAACGGCAGGAAAGCATGATAGATTAGTGACGCCCGCACGAGTCGAAGAGAGTTTTTTGTCCAGGGCGTTACTGCTTACCAAGAGACCAAAGGCTTGGGGCTGGGTGAGTGCACCTGATGATGGAGGAGGAGCCATATTTGATGAGACCAGAAGAGATGATGTCCCAAACTGAAGTTCTCACAAATGATATCAGACACGCAATATGACAGAATATACAAGGTGAGACACTGTCAGGCACGGAGAGAGAGAGGAGGAGGCTCAACGACCGCATGTGATGCCGCGTTTTTGGAAAAGCGAGCCTCAAAAAAGAAAACAACAGCTTGAAGAGACACGAAGACAAAAAACAGAGCAAAAAAAAGAGGGGACGCCGCAGCTATGGAGGAATCGCAGCCCTATGCGGGGAATGCAGTGACGCAGGACATGTCTGGGACGACTGATGGGTAACGGTATGAGGTATGCAACACAATGGGAGGAGCGGTGGTTTATCAATTGACGATGTCTTGAGAGGACAAAGGCCTCGTTTCCATTGTGGGATGCCCAGCAGCTGAGGCTGAAGAGAATGGCATTTTGTCTCGGCTAGGCTCATGGAACAATGGGTTCCTGCATTTGGTGCGCAACACTAAGAACAGCGGTTAGTAGTTCCATTGGGTGGCGGCTCGCTGCTCTTCCAAAACTCTATGCCAGGTTTGAAGAAAAGAAACAACCCTCAAGATTGATAACCTATAAGTTGATGACTGAGTCAGTTGTTGTTATTGTCATGTTCATTGTTATTCCCTGTCGTTTGTGGTGTTTGTTTGGGTCATCCGACTGAGGTCCATCTACCACTCTGGGGTAGATCGGAGTGATGATTGCTGTTGAACTAACATGGAGCTGGCAGGGATCCCGATACGGCCTCATTGAAACCTCACAAGACTTCATACCCTATTTACCTGGAGGCACGTTGGTGGATAAGGTAGGTATATGGCGTCAACGGAAGATACCTACGCAGTTGATCAGATCGCCAACCGCTTCAATTGACACAAAGTCAACCGCCAGACGCCAAGGATTGCAACCCCCCCAGCAGCGTTTCATTCTCGCATGTCGCTCTCAACGTTGAGCCTGGCTGTTGCTTCCTAGCGTCTACCAGCATCCAATCTCGAGCGCCCAAGTGTTCGCGCATGGACACAAGTCCATTCCAGTGGACTGCCTGTTTGCCTATCAGCATCATGGTCAGCATCCGCCTCTGCAGTCGATGGGAGTTTCAAGAATCACGGAGTACATACATACTCATGAACGCAACACCATCAGGCGCCTGTTTGACAGAGTACATGCCTGTCGGGCGGGGGGATACACGAGGCGTCAAATGGCCGCAGCAGAACAGACGCAGCGCAGAGCATCCTGAAGCTGTTTGTCTGCATATGCAGCTGCATGTGCATGCATCTGCCTGTGCCTGTAATTTCACAGCGTGCAGGGCAGAGGATGCCTGCGCCACGCTCGCGTGTTGCTCAACCTGCGCATACAACGTCGAGCCTGGCCAGTCGAATTAAATACCTCAGAGCAGAGGAGAGAGAGCCTGGTCTGGCTTCGTGGTACTAGTACTCGTACCCATCCCGACCAGTTGGTCCGATGCTGGGATTGCATGGACTCGTGCTGTATGTGTGTACAAGCAGTAGTACGCCGTAATAATCGAGGCCTGGCTGGCAGTTTGGTCAACATTCCACGGCTGAGCAATGGCGAAACGGAGCCCTTCTCCAACAAGCCGGGCCTTCCCAGGCACCGTTCCGCTTCTTCGGCCACAGCTCCCCAGCTCGGGATCCCTTCATCTCAGTAGTTCACCGCTAGCAGCCCGCAGAGTTCATGCTAGCCACCGATCTGGTTAACTCTGCCCTTGTGGTGCCTGACTCCAGCAGCGATCGCGATGGCTTCAAGCCTCGCCCAGAGAGAGAGAGAGAGAGCGCGCGCCCTTTTCGCACGAGTCCAGGCGCCCTCGGCTGCCGACAATTCCTGGCCTCTCGCCGTTTGCTTCGCCGCTGTTGCTCGCCCAGTTGCGCCTCTGGCTTCTTCCGGAATCTCTGGGGAGCTCGGACCTGCGTCTTCCCCTGCAGGTGGCCCAGCTAGCGGCGCTTCTGTCCTGCTTGTGCCTGCTTCTGTCGTCTGCGAAACGAAGGGCACCCCTGCATCTGCGCGATAGGCCCGGCCAGTAGGAGCCTCTGATTGCGTTGTCTTTTCTGTCTCTAGCCAGCGGATCCGCCGCCAGACACAGTCAGCGCAGGATCCTCTTCTCTCGGAGCTTGACATTGCATCAAAGTCTGCAAGGGACGAGACAGGTGAAGACAAGGGAAGAGAGAGACAAGACAATGAAGAGGGATGGCGCTGTAGATGAGACACAAGCACGAGTACCTGCAGATACTACCTTGCCTTGGTTTATCACCTGAGTACCTAAGCAGGCGGTCAAGGTTGAAGCTCTCGTCTTCCGTCTGTCTGTCTTCCATGGCAACCTCTAGAACTGAACCTGGCCGGAGATTGTATGTACATAGGTAGGTACCCGACAAGGCCCCATGTTTGTGCTGGGGAGCCCTTGTATATTCGCGTTCGGCGCAGGTACGAGCGCTGGCAGAAAGCACTCGGAAGGAGCCTTGAGAGCAGAGGAAGCTCTTGCCCGAGGAACAGAGTTTCTCGACCAAAACTCAATTCTATGGAAACTGCGATCACGAGAGCTGCCAAAAAGTCAACAACAACAAAGAAATAGTAAATAAAAAATAAACAACAACAACAACATCATCACCATCATCACCTTCATCTCCCAACCGAGACTCACCAGCTCCACGTCTCACCCACGGCGGTCGCCTTGCATAAAGCAACCGCATCACCACCAGCAGCAGCAGCGCAAACTCTGCGGGTCAGCAACCAGCCCGCCCATTTGTTACGGAGCCGCGAACCAGCCAGCCCCAGGCGCTGAGGCCACGCCGAGCCCGCCAGACTATTGCCCGTTGCTACCGTTGCTGCTGCTGCGACCACCAAGCAAAAATATCCCCTTTTCATGGGCCTCCCCCCCGGGCCGCATCTCGTGCCCCGTCAACCGCCTTGCTCGGCTCTCTCTTCGCATCCTCCACACTCGTTTTCCTCCGTCCGTCTGTCGCTCTCTACCCGCTGACCGTCTACGCTCTTTTCTGCCCTGTCCGTCCTAGGACTACAGTACGCACGCCTTGGCTGGCATCGTTTCGCGCTTCGTCTTCGCCAATTTTCCTGCTGCAGACCGTCTTGAGTCGTCCTCGTCGACCTACGAAGTTATTGCTCTCGGCTTCACGTCCCTTTTTTAATATTTAATCCTTTCAGTCGCTACTTCGGATCTCTCCGTAAAACTCTTTGACAGCTCGCCTGCAGCCCTCTCAGCGCGCTGCTCGATTTTTGGTTACACTTCGATTCTTCCCCTGGATTCTCATTTTTCATCTGCTTTTGCGAACGTAATAGCCGCCGACTTGTTAGACGCGACCAATCAGTTTCAGCTGCTCTTGTTTTTCCTCTGCATATTTGCCATCGGACACCGTTTCGTGCTCTGCGGCAGCCGTTTTGCTTGTTCTGTGCGAGCATCGCCTGTCCAATCCGAATTGGCATGGCCAGCAGCCCGACCTGCTCGCAGCATCCCTCCACGACGAATCGAAACTCTCGGAGATAAAAACCTGAGCACAATACAAGCAGACTGCGTCGCCACCTCCGCACCAGACGATAGACTGGGCTTATACACGCTCACGCCCTGCAAGGCCGAAATCCGTTCACAGCTGCGCCGACATCTCGCCATTTCCGCGTTTAGCTGGGCAAATGTTATGAGCCAGCCCTCGTTTTGAGTGAGCAGAGGATGTCCGAATCGCCCGACTCCGAGCGGTCCTCTCAGGGTGAGAAGCTTCAGATCCGACTGGTGCCTTACTCGCCGCCCAGACTCAGCGGCGGCTCCGAGCTCTTCAACCCTGAACCTTCTTCCTCCTCAAGACCGGACAATGTCGAAATCCACGCCGCCGACGAATCGCCAAGGACCTCGAGTCCCCCGCCCTCCATCTCTACCGTCGTTGGTCCGTCGCGCTCCTCGACGGGCAAGCGACGCAGCTCAAGCATTGGCGCCAGCAAGGTCCTCGAAAGCGCCTCATCTTCCGTCGAGACGCTCGAGCCCACACGGTCGAGGACTCGATCTCAGTCTCTATCACAGTCACTCAGAACCCTGACATCGCCGCCGTCGCCAGAAATTCAAGCTGCAGCCCCTGCTCAGCGTCGTCCCAAGAGATTCATCGATATCAACCTTAATTCTGACAACAAGACCTTCTCGCTCGTTCCCCTATCCTCCCGAGCCTCTCGCACCGACTCCTTCGTTTCTACTCGCACCGACTCGAACCCCCATTTCTCTGTCGCTTCCAGCGCCTCCTATCGGCAACAGTCTTCAAGCATCTTTAGTGAGGACCGCCCCAGCTCCCCTTTGACGACCCTGGCCGAGGACAGCACGTCTGTGACTGCATCCTTTACTCCCTCAATCCCCGAAGAAGATTCCGACTCAGCCTCACCATGGGACTATCGCCTGGTTGGCGGACTGCGCAAGGTTGACAGCCAACTGAGCCATGTCACAGATACCACTCCTACCCGCCTGCCTTCGTTCCTGGAAGAAGAGCCCGACCTCTCGAGCAAAATCGCGATCCAGGAAGAGCCCATCACTGCTTTTACCCTCAACACCAAGCAATCATTCTCGTCTGAAAAGACGGGCCACACGGTGTCGGACCGCACGAATTACAAGACGTATGCGCAAAGCTCTTCCGGCCCGGACACTGTCCGCGGCTCCATGGCGTCGGATTTTGATACTTCTTCACTATTCCCCACCGGCTCCAACTACGTCGTCTATGATGGTGCATCAGCTTCTGATGATCAATCGCGGGCGCATTCGCATTCAGACTCCGAACAGAGGGAAGCCCCCAACTACATCGTCCATGGACACCGACGGACCCAGTCTGATGGAACAGACATTTCTCATGCGCAGTCCGAGTACTCGAGAGATAGCATGCTCGTTGCTCCATTACGGCCCATGCGGTCAGGTCGTCTCTACTCCAACTCGACGATTGTGAGCGCCCGATCGCTTGAGCACCTGAGGACCGGGTCTTTGACGTCCATGTCTAGCGCTAGGATGAATCAAGATGCCGACCCCAACGCGCCAATGGGCATGTCCACGCAGGTAGATTTGGAAGGGCGGCACACACGGAACCAGTCAGGGTCTGGACAAGGCATTCACCGCAGAAGTCCTTCTAGAACACAGCCATGGGGCCCTGCCCTGTCCACGGTCCTTTCGGAGAGCGAACGTAGCGATCCTTCGACGCGGTCCATCTCTCGACTGTCTGGAAACGCTCGCAGCAGTGTCTTTACGCTCAACCAGCTTCGACAGACGGGAAGCTTCTCCACCTTTGGACTCGAGGAGGCCCTGGCCATGGCGTCTCGGTCTCGGAGCGGCTCCGTTGATCGACCTCAGCCAGTCCACGGCAGAGAGACGCCTTATTCCACTGCTCGTCTAGTCCGCGACCACGACGAGGACGGCGATGGCCTTGCAGATCTGGAGAGCAATCACCGCCTTCCCTCGCGCGCCCGCGGCCTCAGCATGGTCTCTAACCACTCGGGAGACAGGAACCTCCGCTCCTCAAGCAGTTCCCGAAACAACAGCATAAGCTACGCGGCCATTCCGGCATGGGCACGGTGAGCAAGGCTATCAGTCGCTTCACACTTCGCAAAGTCTAACTTGGACAGGGTCTATTACGGAAGTGGAGAGCGGCGCTTTCTCGCAGCGCAGCCTTCCAATGAGTCAATGTTTTCGCAGTTTACCAGCAGCTTGCACCGCGATTCGTCCCATAGCCGCTCCCCAAGCTATGAGCAGCACACTCCCGAGATTGTTAATCCCCGCCGCCGACCCCATGAGATATACAGACGAGCAAGCGAATCCGACTCGATGGACATCAGGCCAGTGCCTCAGCCCCAGCCCTATGCGCCCGTCGACTCTGGTGTCGTCAAGAAGAAGACGTCGAGCGTTTGGTCGCCGCATCTGCAACACGACAGGCGTGCCAGCCGATATAGCATCTGGTCACCTCCTTCATTGTCCGAGTCTGCTGATTTCGGCCTTTGGCGACGCAACATTCAGCTTGTGTTGTTCATCATTGGGTTCATCTGCCCCTTGAGTGAGTTGTTCGAGATGCTCCCTTGGAGAGACTACTTGGCTAATGGACAGGAATAACAGCGTGGATGCTTGGCGCCGTTCTACCGATCCCCCCAAAGCCGGAGCGAGCCATGACGGAGCGAATCTACATTACTGGCCATCTCGATATTCGAATGGAGGCACGACACCAGAGGCAGTACATCCACGCGGAGCGCCTACACGAGCGGCTCAAGTGGTGGAGACGCGTCAACCGGCGCATGTCCATCATTGGCGCCGTCATTCTCAGTCTCTGCATCATCCTCATCGCTGTAGGCGCGAAGCAGCAGTGGCATTGATGGGGGGGCTTTTTCTTTTCACAATTCTATCAAGCCTGGGGGAACATTATAAAAAGCGACGGGTTTTGGATTTTCAGCATTCATCTTTTCTTTTTCTGGCGGGACGACAACACCACTTGTCAAGGGGACCTTGTCTATTCCCTTTTATGGAACGGCGCCGATTTTGGATATCCCTTTCCGACTGACATTCGATTTTTTTGCGCAAAAGCTCTTACGAGATGACGATTCTTTCTTCCTCACTACTTACTTACAGCCATACATACATTACATACACATGTACACGCACGACGACTTCTTATGCGTAACGCTTTTTTTTTCCAACTTTATTATTTTTTTTACATATCCTATTCTTCTCTTCATTCGAATTCTGATGGAGCATGAGAGGCTTATGATGGTGGCTTTGAAGTGGATGGGGCTTTGAGGAGGAACTTTGAATCTTTTTGGCAGGGGAATCTGTAACGTGGGAGCATGTACATACACAGCATGATGTCCATTGGAGATGATTCACTGAGTGGGTGGGAGGGAACTTTGGATGGAAAATGAGTTCAAAGATGAAGGCAGGTGATGATAAATGATGGAGTGGTCTTCAAGAGCTAGAACTTTGACAACAGCAGATGTATGAGATTCTTTATACTATATGTTTTATGTGATTGATATGTTTTCCCCGAGGTACATGATAGAAACAAACAATTTGGTGCGCCATGGCTATCATGTTGACGTACGTGACCTCCTGTCTTTGTAATATGAACAGAACACCTCGGATGGAGTGTCCCAAACCCATTCGCATACTCTCTCAACCCGCTCATTAAATGCCAAATACATGCCATCCCATCTCGCCAATGTCTATATGTCATAGTCTCATCCCATCTTATGCTAACAACAACACCCAAGCATCGAAAAACACTTCCCAAACAACAACAAATGTTTTGTCTCACCAAGCATCTTTCACTCCTCCCGAACCCCCCCCCCCCCCCCCCCTTCCCCTCTCAAAGTGTCCTCCTCTTCTGCATCGACGCAACTCCCGCCCTAAACTCATTGACAGCCTCGGCAATGTCCCCCTCTGGATCCTTGGAGATGCCCAGAATGGGCTCCCTGCCCGAGAGGCTCTCGCTGCTCGTCGTCCGCTTGAGCCGCGCGCTGGCCTTGCCCTGGCGGCTCTCGAGCTTCTTCCTGAGCAGCGCCTTGCCGGGGGACGCAAAGAAGGCGAGCGACGCCGTGGTCCAGATGAAGGCGTAAAAGTAGACGTGGGACCAGGCGCGGACCGACTCCTTGAAGCTGAGGATGAGGAAGGGCAGCGTCGTGAAGGAAAAGGTAAGCTGGGTGACGAGGTACGTGGCGAAGTCGTAGTACTTTTTCTTGGGCGTGGGGTTGCCCGTGATGGGATCGAGGAAAAAGGGGCGGACGTGCCGGCGGAAGTCTGGTCACACAAGGATGAGATGTCAGTAAATGTTCTTTTATGGAATGAGCAGAGAGGATTGGAGGATAAAGGGCAAAGATTCTCACTCTTGGCTGACGTCTGAATCAGACTGGCCAGCATAAAGCTGAGGTAGTAGCCCGGGTAGAAGCCGTGCCAAAAGGCGCTCGTGACAAAGGTCGTCATGCTGGCGCGGAAGCCGGGCTTCTTGCCGCGGGGCGTCACGCGCAGGTAAATGTAGTTGCGCAGCCAGTTGTTGGTGTTCATGTTCCACCCGGCCAGGTACGCGCGCGGGTTCTGGGCCGTCTCGACCATCCAGGGGTCGACGTTCTGCAGGCGGTTCCACGAGACCTTGCCGGTGACGGGGTCGACGCCGTTATAGCCCAGGCCGGCCAGGATGCAGGCACCTTCGGTCAGGGCCCAGACGCCGTAGAACTTGAAACGTGTTACCTGGCTGGCCATGTGGATCAGCCACACGCGCTGGAGGAACGAGCGCTCGACAAACGACGGGTCGGTGACGTGGGCGGTGCTGAACTTGCCCGACAAGGCGACGAAGAGGCCGATCCAGACGAGGCCTGTGATAGCCTTCTTGGTGGCGGGGGTGCCGCTGCGAGGAATCTTGCGCTTCTTTCGCACAGGAGGCTTCTTGGCAGGGTCAATCTGGGCGGGCACGTCGAACATGGACGTGTCGATCCAGCGGCGGTACTCGGCATAGTCAAAGGCCGGGCCGGCAAACAGCGACGGGAAGAAGAGCACGTAGGCGGCGTAGTCGACAAGGGGCGGCAGGTCCTTGAGGGCGCGGTTCTGCTGCAGCTCCGACAGCTGGTCGGCCGGCAGCTGGCCGTCGGCGACGTTCCAGCAGAAGGCGGACAGCTTCATGATGAGCACCATCTGGGCTCCGGTGACGTCGACGACGGAGGGGTTGTTTGCAATCTGGCGCTGGATGTGGCTGATGGACATGTGGCCCATGAGGAAGACGAAGCCGATCCAGGGCATGTAGGGGCTGCCGCGCAGGTACTTTGCGATGGCGTAGGCGCCGCCGGCGCTGATGGCGAGGGTGACGATGCCATCCCAGAGGTCGAAGAGGCCGACGAGGTAGAAGAGAGAGACGCTGTTTTCACGGTCGAGAGGCGCAGAGGAAGCGCCAAAGGTGGTCAGCTCTGATGCCGGCGAGAACGGGTTCTTGTTATGGTTTTCTGCTGGCGGTGAATTACCAGATGATGAAGAGGTTCTTTAGAATCGGCTTCGCGTCCGGCAGGCGCTTGAGGATTCCCGCAAGCGGATACGAGAGGAGGAACGAGAAGGTGAGCTTGACTGTCGATGGGAGAGCGGTATTCAATTAGAGCAGGTTCACGTCGATTGAGTCTGTCAAGGAGACTGGGGGGTGTTGATTCTTACGTTCGTCGGGAGAAGCACCCAGCTTCGGTGCCAGCGCCTCGAAAGCTGCAACAATGACACAATACACGTTAGACTCAGTTGAGAAGTAATCTGAGGATATCATGGAGAGAGCAAGCAATGAAGCACTCACGCCTGTGCAGGAATAGCAGCATCGCGAACGTCTGCGCCCTGGCCCAAGAAGTCGAGCGAGTTGTCCGAAGATGAGAATCGATGATGTAGTTGGTAAAGGAAAAGGGAAAAAAAAGAGGAGCAAGGCAAGGCAGGCAAGGTACCTGGCAGAGGAGCTACCCCAAGAAGGGAGATCCAATGGAGGGGTCAAAAAGCGGGAAGCTACTACTAGTAACGAGAAGAAAGGTACGGAAAATCAAAGATGGAAGGAAAAGGAAATCCAACAAATCGGGTCCCTGTATCTAGAAAATAATGATAAAGAATAACAAGGACATTTGCACTCATGATTCCAGGAAGAGGAATGAGGAGGACGAAGCAGAGGCAAAGCGTTGAGCACGACAAGTCTGTTGAGGCGCGTCAAATGACGATGCACTGCATGGATCTCTGCTGCTAAACGACGTCAGCTCGTCGATTCCGTGAGGCACCCTTAAGGTAATAAGGTACCCATGCACATGCACATGCTCATACAAGACCACCTAGGTACCTTGCTAGCCAGTAATAAGATACCTGCAGTCTCATACAATATTACACAACAAGCAAAGTACCTTGGTCGTCCACGGGACTCGAATCATTCGGTGAGCAAGACACACGTGCTAAATACCTAGGTAAATCATTCATCCAATGTTCGCTCTCTCCATACCTATCCTTGCAGTGTCTATCTTGGGCCCTTATCAAGGTTTGTTTGTATATATATCCACTAGGTAGTCTATATAATACTACATATGGCTCTTTTGACATTCTTTGAACACACCCAACCCAGATAAATGACCTCAAAACTCAAACCACTAAATCTACTTAGACATAAGTACTCGCACTCGCATTATCATTATAGCCCTATACATATATAGACAGATGTATCGTCACATATATTATATCTCAAGGGCATGCTTCCGTAGGCCCGTCTCATCGCCGCTTAACCACACCTTGGCCTCAAACTGCGTCATGGCTCGATCGAGGCAGGCCGTGGACGAGTCGACTCAAACGGCGCCTCTTGAAGACATCCAAGGGCCAAGAAGCCGGGCATGTACGCCATCCTATCGACCCAGCTGTGAGAGGTACAATACACACGGGACAGGGGCCCTGTCCAAAGAAGCATATCCTCCAAGTTTCATGGGCCTTGTTACCCACGATCGAGCTGCAACGTCATCTTGCTCACCTCTGCCGTTCTTACGGTAGGTAGAGAGCCATCAACCAACAGCTACTAGCAAGCAATCACAGAGGCACATGCGGGTGGAGGGCAGCATGGTGAGCAAAAACTCTTATTAATACTGCAACAGACCTATCTAAGAGCAACCCTTTTTTTTTTTTTTCCCTCTTTTTGTCTTTTTGTACAACTAATCAAACAGCATCCTAGCCGTGCACCTGTGCAAGTATTGCTGCCTCCGCGAACCCAAATTAAGGAAGCCAAGAATTCTACCACCCAACAATCCCGATCGGCCCATCCCGACCTCGAATATTAAAAATTAAAATAACACAGAGATATCGAAACAAAACAACAAGAAACTAGACCAGGGGGTATTGTATACGCCCGAAACTCCGCAAGGTAACCGAAAATCCCATCCACAAAAGTCATCCGGAAACGCCATCCCAAAGCTCAATCGGGTCTGGGCCCGAGAACAGTGGCCGTGATAAGTCCCCAGGGCGAGCTGTGCCCGCGCCGAGTCCGGTATAAAGCACAAACTTTTCGCAAAGCCGTAATGCCCCGTGACGCCCGTATGATGCCAAGCCAAACCCAATGTTGCGTGCCTCGTCGAAGCCTGCCATGAAAAGAGACGGAGATATAGATACAGTATATGAGCAAACGCCAGCCAGCCAGTCAACCTGTTTGCCGTCCTTGAGTGTGTGATTTATAATGCGCCCGGGAACCAAGTAACCCACTCTTCGGCACTAGGCTCATAGTGAGAAGTGCTGGTGGTGTTTTGCGGGTTCCCTCCTAGCGATAGCGCACCATGACCGTGCTGCAACATGACCGGCTGTAAGGCGTTCCGCTGCTCGTGGTGTCTCTGCTGTGCCTGCTGGAACAGGTGCTGCGGCGGCTCTTGAGACTGCGAATGCTGATACTGCATCGCGTTGCTGCGGCGTTGATGTTGTTGATGCTGCACGGGGCTGGGGTGCTGATTCTGATGTGGATGCGGCACAGGGCTGGGCAGCTGATGCTGAGGCTGTATGGGGCTAGGGTGCAGCAGGTGTTGATGCTGTTGGTGAAATTGCTGTTGCTGTTGCATGTCCATCAGCTGCGGTTGATGCATCTGCTCTTGCTGAGCTTGCTGCTGTTGCAGCTGATGTTGCTGCAGCTGCTGTTGCTGCAATTGCGGGTAGTTATGTCCATGGTGGTGCTGCAGTTGAGCGTGCTGCTGCATCTGGTATTGCTGGTGGTGGTGGTTATGACCCTCGCCCTGTGCGTGGGCCTGAGCATCGGCAGTCACGAACATGGCGGGAACCCAATCTGCAGTAGTGTAAACCGAGTCGACGGCAGCGGCGGTGACTGCCATGTCAGCCAAGGCCTGAGTGAAGACGACCTGCTCGGGAGTGATTGTGGGAGCGGGAGGGGTGATATCGGTGGCGGACACTGGCAGGTAGAGGCCATGAGCAGCGGCTGCAGCGGCGGCGGCATTGGGGTCGTTGGGATCCTCGAGATGCTGATGCAACACCAAGGGCATTCCAGGCACGGGTGTGCGGAAGTTCTGGTTGAGGTAGAGCTCGGGACGAATCCGCACATTTGCGAACTGGCGGAAGGTACTCGGAGTCGGGAGAAACTTGACCTCCTCGAGGTCGTAGTAGCTGACTAGGTGGTGCGGGACGCCACGGTAGTTGATGCTGATGGTCTTCTTGACCAATCCGTCTCCCTTGAAGTCGTACGAATCCGTCAGAGACCCGACCAATGATCGCTCGATGTCCTGTGTACCTCCCGAGCTGTTGGCCACCGGTTTGTGTATGCCGTGGCCAGCTCTCCTGCGTTTAAGGGCACGCTTCTTTTCACCAGGCGGGAACGGCCTTTGCAACTCCCTGTATATAAGGAAATTGTCTAGGATGCGGCTCGGACTCCAGGATATACCGTCGGTCCAGCGCTTGATGCCCGAGGCATGCTCTTCGTAGATGAAGACGCTGCCGCTGACGATGAGTTGCTGCCGCTCGCGGTCATGAGGGCGGCGGGGGACGTGGCTGATGATTCCGTCGAGACAGGCAGAGAAGAGGATCAGAGCGTCGGTAGTGTCGTTGATGAAACCACGGAAGGTGGGGGTCAAACGAGGTTGATCAGACATGTTTGGCTTTGAAAGGTTGACAGACGATACACAGAGGATGTAAGAGTGAAGAGAAACGTGAAGACTCGAGGGATACGAGTACAACGGGGGGAAGCCGAAGGATGACGAGAGATGAGGACGGGAGTTTCGAGAGGGACACGAAGAAGAGAAGCTATTAGCTCAAGAGAGAGAGCTAGAAGAGACCTCAGTAGAAGACCGAGGAGAAAACCTTGGAGAATGGCCAAGGAAGAGACAAGAGAGGGTGACAACAGTTTGATCGATATAGGATTGTTAGTAATCCCGAGAGAGAAGATAGATTGAGAGGCGATATGTTGATGTAGGTTCGATTGTCAGTTCGAAGAGAGAAGAGAAGCTAAGAGGAGGGGACTCTTAGCGGAAGATAGAAGAGAGGATAAGGAGGATGAGATAGGTAGATGGAAAGGATAGTAGGAGGAGAAAGGTAGACGGGGATTAAGAGAGGGGTAGAGATGGTATAAGTGGCTAGACAGAATCTAGACACCCGGTAGTGGGAGGAGAATTGACCTCGTAAGACGAGTAGAAGAGATCTCCAAGAGGAGTAGAAGGGACCTTGCAGGAGGATGAGAAGAGATCTCAGCGACGACTGATGGAGATCTCCGAGACGTTGATCAGAGAACTCAAGGGATAGACTCGTAGCTACCCCAGAGGCGGACAAGTAGATGAGTACCTTGAAGGCGGGCGAGCAGATACTCCTTGGAGGTGGTCGAGTAGATGGATATTTTTGATCCGGACGGGTGGATACCTCAAGGGAGGACAAGTAGAGACCTCAACGGTGGATGAGGGGTGTCGAGAAGAATACCTCGTTTGAGGAGGAAGCCGAGAGACAAGATGCTCGAGGCGGAAGTCAAAGCGCGTGAAGGCAATCCAGTAGCCAACAAGCGGTAGTAGGCGGAAGACGGTAAGACCGAGGCGGCGATCTCCAGAACCCGGTTATCGTGAGCTTTGAGCGAAGTCTTTATCACGAGAAGCGGCAGGGCAGCTGGCCAGAGCGTTTGAGCGTTTAGCGTTTGCTGTGCGTGTGCGTGTGCGTGTGTGTGAGCGTGTGTGTTTTGAGTTCACCGAAGAGCGAGCGATTGAAGTCTCGTCGAGACGAGGCACGGAAAGTTGAAGCTTGGTAACGATCCAAAGGTGTCCAAAGGGTAGCAGGAGCAAGAGCAGGAGGGAGCAGGGGGGGCAAGTGGCCGATATTATATAGGTAGCCAGTCTGGCGGTCGAGCAGCTCTCATCAGTATCCGCCAACAGGGCGTAGCAGGCAAGTATGTATGTAGGTAGGTAGGTAGGTAGGTAGGTAGGCAGGACAAGGTAATGAGTCGAGGGCCAGGAGAGGCAAGGTCGAGGGTTTTTGAGTGTAGGGCTGGATCTGGGAGGCTTATGGCGGAGGGGGGAGGAGGCTGTTGAGAAGTGGGAAGAAGTGGAAGCGAGGAGGCGTGAGCAAGAGAAAGACATGGAGAGAGAAAGGAAAGAGGGGTCCGTACTCTTGGTGTTGGCTGCCCTGTCCTGCGCTTGCCGTGGTCGTGGTGTGTCTGTGGCTTGTGGCTTGCAGGCCTTTGGTCTTGGTTTCCTTCTGCTGTCTCCTTCCCCCCCGCTCGCTGCCGGGCTCGAGAGGTACCAGATTCGAGGCCCTGCCCCGGGGGTGTGCGGTACGGGCGTGTACCCGGAGCTCTCGGCGGACGCAGGGCGCACGGGCAGGTACCGGCACCTTGGTGGACGGCCCATGTGAGAAGTACCGCCCTACCCAGACTCACCCAGATACCTACCTACCTAGCAACTGGTTCGAAGCGGGCCTTTGGGGGTGACTCCTTGCAAGAATCGCCGGGAGCTGTCCGAAGAGCCACCATGGGCAATCAATCGGACGCCTCGATGGCAAACGGCAGAGCTGTCGCTTTTCTTTGCGTGGAGTTTCTGTCAGCCCTGTTTTTTTTTTCATCTCTAGATCTGTGTCTCTTGATTCTTCAACACCAGCGACGATGGCGGCAAAGCTGGCCATTGCCCAACTGAGTTTCAGGAACCCGTGGGCTTGGGCGGCCGATCCAAAAGGCAAAATAAAAAAAAAAAGAGAGTTTGTAGGTAGGTAAGGTTGGGTAGGTGGGTAGGTAGGTAGGTAGGGAACAGGTTATTGCTGCCAATGGGTGGGAAGAGCCAAGGTACCTCACTATCTAGGTACGAACTTGAAATGTTGCTTGCCCCAAAGTGCAAGGTAATACGTACCTACTACACTGCGATATGCTGCCACATTCTTTTCGTATCGCAGCAGTCTATCTCTCTTGGTTAATTCTCCAACAAGTGAGGAGCTCAGTTAGTCTCCCCAGAGCGGGCGAACGCGCGCGAAAATGGGCAGGTTGACGAGAGAGCCACAGAGGTCAGCACCTCAGCGAGCCGGGGCTGTACCGGCCCAATTGCAGCGGTTGCGCGCGCGCCAGCATGCAGCGAACGAGGTCGGGACTTGATCGATCAGAATCCCTTGCCAAAAGCCTCGATCCCTCTTTTCTTGTCCCCCCTCCCTCCCTTACTCCCTCCCCACACACACACTCTCTCGCTCTCACACACAGCACAATCAAATCACGTCTCGTCCATACAGGCTCCAGAGATACATGCAGGTGCGGAGCCAGTCGCAGCGTTAGCGCAAGTACCCCGGGATAACCTGGACGCAAAAGCTTGGGCCTCTCGAGGGCCCGTTTCCCGCAACTGCCGGCTGCAGGGTCAAGGGTCGTTGGCAACGAGGAGGGGGAAGATGCGTCCAAGTCGTCGTCGTTGTCGTCGTAGCCGCACTCCGTAGGTACCTACTCAACTACTGCCTTATGGGACCTTTACTAGGGCCCTTGCAAAGCAAAACCGGCGATTGAGCACCACCAGTCTGGCTTATGGCCTTGCAGTACCTCACGTACTCGTAGTTTGTCACCTTTTTTTGTTGCTGTAGTCCCTTTTAGCCGTGCACCGACTTGTCTCTGTGCTTGTCGCGCTCGTCTAACTACCTAGGTACGTACGCCCCGATCCTGTCCCTCTTGTCGTCTTCCCCTCTTTCTGACCCATCCCGCTACCTGACGAGATTGATACGACTTCGAACCGAGCACAGGAATCAGAATAGCTCCAGATGGGCCTCAGCGCCTCAGAACAAAGAAGAAGAGGAAAAAACATATCGTGCTACTAGCAGGAAAACAATGAATAAACTCGGTTATCTTAGAATGACTGGCGAGTGCTGCGCTGCCAGCCACTGTGGTTGACTGTGCTCTCAAACACGTGTCTATGGGTTTGATGGCAGCAATTGCAAAGTATAAAAGACGCCCAGGAGAAAAAGTTGGTGATGGCGCCTGCCAGCCCTGA
Organism: Trichoderma reesei QM6a; assembly: GCF_000167675.1. Taxonomy (NCBI): domain Eukaryota; kingdom Fungi; phylum Ascomycota; class Sordariomycetes; order Hypocreales; family Hypocreaceae; genus Trichoderma; species Trichoderma reesei. The sequence continues at coordinate 100,854 of NW_006711186.1, forward strand.
TTCTTAATCTGCAGCTTTATCCCTTTTGGGTTATTTTCTTCTGGTTCTCTCTGTTTCTTCGTTTTTTTTCTCTTCTTCTTCTTTTGTCTTTTTTCATGTTCCATGGATATTTTCTCATGAGCGACCTTATCGTCACCTTGACAAGAGGCGCGGCAATCCGGCAAGCAAATCGATGCCAATCGGACAGACGAGCGCGCCGCCTGGGTGTGCCACCGTGTAAGAGGCAGCGCGGCCGTGATTGGGCAATCGGCCAACCCGCAACTTGGGAGCTCCCACGTTAGGTAATCCCGACACACAAGGGATGGGCTCCCCACTCCAGTTCCGTAATGGCCCTTGACAGAAGAACACATGCTGTGTACATTTCCCACCGCGTGGAATCCTCTCAAAAAAGAGAAGAAAAAAAAATCGCTGCGTTCTCTCTCTGCTGTAAGAGCCATGCGGTAATTTATTGCACGCTTCCACATGCCCTCGTCGCCTCGTTTCCTCGCATCTTGTCTCTCAACTCTGGAACTGCGCCGCGATCGCGCGATTGAATGCAACGAGCTGCTCGTTGCCCCGATCTAACGCTGCAGCCCTACGGGGGCTGCAATTGGCCCGCACAAAACCGTCGTCCATCGCCGGATCCGGCCCCTCTTTTTCTATTGCCCGCAGCTCGCAGCTCCACGTGTTTTTCTGCTGCGATGGGGTTTGGGGAGGCGTATTGCCTGTTGCTTGCGTCGGCCCTTTAACTTGATGGCAAAAGAGCAAGGCTCAATGGAGATTATCACAGCGCTCAACAGCACTCGACAACAAGGGGCACTCTTGGTGTGTCATTTCACGCGGCCATCCACATGCAGGTTGTTGTTGTCGTCAAATGACGTCCGTCTCTGTAGCTGCAGCAGTAGCAAGCAGTAGTAGCAGCAGCAGCAGCAGCAGCTTCGGCATCTTCATAATCGCGAGACAGCGCCGGCGCCAACACCAAATCGCACGCACAAGCACAACTTGCTGCTAAGGGCTCCTTAGTATGCCCGCTACTCCTGCCGCTATCGCAGACTACTGCGACTTCGCTGCTTTGCTAAGCACAGTCCGTCGTCGATTGGCCGCTGTTTTCCCCTCTCTCCTCTCGCTCGCGCAGGCCGCGGAACCGGGCTGGTTGCGGGAGCAGCGAGTTTGGTGCCTCACCCTTTTGCGGCCGTCGCTCCCTCCCCACATCGCCTCAGGGTGTTGTTGTTGTTGTTCAAGTTGTTGTTTTGAGTCCACACCTTAGGTAGGTAGGGTAGGTAGGGTAGGTAGGCAAGGTAGGTAACTTGCTCGATTGCCCGTAGCAAAGGGTCCGCCGCGTTGGGGCGGCCACGATGGGCTTGTCTGACAAAGCGGCTAAAGTAGTCGAAAGGAGGGGTTGTCGCCCTCGAGAGATGGAAGCGAGGGGACAGCAAAGATGGGGAATTCGCGTCATGGCTGCTCTATGCAGATGCTCGACCTTCTACTTGCTTGCTGAAGCCGTGGGTAGGTAGGTAGGTAGGTACCTAGCAGGCCGGGGGGTGTTTTAGGGCAGAGTTATATAAGACTTTTAGGTGTGGATATAATAATATAATAAGGTTTACAGCATAATAATAATTATTAGGCTAGTATATAGTATTAGCAGGTGTGTTATATATATATAAGTATTACTGCTTAAAATTATTACTAGTTAGTATAACTTTATATATATATAGTTCTTTTTTAATTAGTAATAAATAAACTACTTATTTTTTATTAGCTAAAGAAAATATATAAAAGCTATAATAGTTATAAAATTAGTATAAAATTACTAATTAAATAGTATTTATATTATAAAATTATTATATAGTAATATTTATTATTAATACTATATTACTATTATTACTTAAGCAGTATACTATTATAAAGTAAAACTTTATTTAAGTAAAAAAAGTAATTACTGCTAATATAATATTATTATTATTATTAAAGTGTAATTCTTTTATAAAGAAAAATATATTAACTTATAAAGGGTTTTTATATAAAAATTATTTTAAGTAAGAACTTTATTTATAAAAAGGTAATATATTAAGCTAAAAAGCTATATTTTTATAATAATAAATTATAATATAATAAGTAAATTAAGATAATATTAAAAGCAGCTATAATATATAATATAATAGTATTATATTATAATATTAAATTAAAAATCTTTTTATTTTAGTAATAATACTAGTATAAATATCCTTATTAATATAAAAGTCTTATATTAAAGTTATAGTTTTATCTTTAATAATAGCTTTATATTAACTTAAAAAAGCTTTTCTTAAAGGCTATATATATATATAAATACCTATCTTAAATACTATATATTAGTTATTAATAGTTATATATTATAAGCGCTATTACTTATATAAATAATAATTTACTTTTTAAATAATATATAAGTATACTTTATAATTATAAAATACTATATTTATACTATTACTACTTATTTTTCTTTAAGTAGTAGATATTATAGTATTCTATACCTTATACTTAATCTTTAATATAAAATCCTTAATATATCTTTATTTTAATTTATAGTAGTTTTATTAATATATTATAAGGCATACTATAATATAAGCGCTAGGTTTAAAAAGTAATATAAAATTAAAATTATTTAATTATAGTTATAGTTATAATAAAAATAATCTCTTACCTTTTTATAAACCTTAACTGCTTTTTTTTATAATTTTATTATAAAAACCTAGTATTTAAATACTATAAAAGCCTATGCTTATATATAAAAACTAACTTATATTAATATATAAATAATAATTCTTATACTTAGTTTTATAAATATTATAAATTTAATTTTAATTTTATATTATATATTTATCCTTAATTACTTTATATATTATACTATATTAGCCTTATAGTCCTTAAGTATAATAATATTAAAATAAACTTACCTATTTTATAAAGTATTTACTAATATATATTATAGCTCCCCTTTTATACTATAACCTAGGCTACTATAGTATTTATATCTTTATAGCTATTTAATATTAATTATTATACTTTTAAGTATTTAGCTATAATTAGCTAAGGTTTTTTAAGTTTATCTATAGTTATAAAGAATTTAAAGCTTATTTTAAGTATATCTTTAAGCATATTAAAAGCTATAATAGCCTGCTTTTTAATTATTTTCTGCTTTATATTATTAATATTATTAGTCCTTTACTTTTTACTAAAAGTTATTAAAGTAAACTTATATAAAGCTTATTTAGCTAAAAATAATAATATAAGTTAATATTATATATATATAAAAAGTATATTAACCCTTACTTAAATAATAATTACTATCTTTTTTATTAATATTACTATCCTTCTTATTATTAATATTTTTATTAATAATACTATCCTTTTTACTATTACTATTATTATTATTAATATTATTATTCTTTTTATTAGTGCTATTTTTACTAAATTTAGCTTTACTAGCTTTATTACTATTAGGTTTATTATTACTAGCTTTATTATTACTAGCCTTATTATTTATTTTCTTATCTTTTATAAATTTACTTTTAAAAATATTTTACTATTTTTTTATCTGCTTTTTATACTTATACCTAAAGGTATATATTACCTTTTAAGCTATTTATAGTCCTAGTGCTGCCTTCTCCTTTTTATATTTACCTTACTTATTCTTTATAAATTAATAAAATATAAAGAACTTTTTTACTTTAAAGACTAATTTATTAATTAAAAGATATATTTAAAGCAGCTAACTAGGTTTTATAATAAACTTAAATATAAATTAGTAAATAAGGTTTATTATTTATAAATAAGTATTAGTAAACTTTTTCTAGTTTTTTAATAGCTTATTTTTATAGTAGCCTTTAACTATTATAAGTATATTAATAAATTAGATAATATTTAGTTTATTATTTAAGTTAATAATACTAGCTTTATAAATATTATTTAAAATGCAGTATTAATAATTATCTTTATAAATAAATCTTAATTTAGTTACCTTAGCTTTTCTTTTTACTTATTTAATTAATACTATTTATGAAAGAACTAGTATGCTATTTCTATTAATATAAGGCACTGCACTTAAGTTTAAATAAACCTTAATAGCTTTATAAATACTTTTTAAAAAAGAGATAGGTTAAAAATAAAAAGTTAAGAGTTAATATATATAAAAATAGCAGATTAATAATAGTAAAGTAAGGTAATTTTAATATAAAAGAGATATAGTAATATATAATTTAAAAGAAGATATAAGGAGATCATATAAAATTTAAGTATATATAACTTCAGCGTAGGTAGTAAGGTCAGGCTAACTGTCA